>NC_092168.1:34082183-34099683 GCF_045791955.1 Oncorhynchus clarkii lewisi | reverse complement strand
ATAGTTGGATGTGTGTGTGTGTGTGCGTGTGTGTGTGTGTGTGTGTGTGTGTGTGTGTGCGTGCGTGCGTGTGTGCGCGTGTGCGTGCGTGTGCCTGTGTGTCAGGCTCTAGAGGAGTGGTTGGCTGAAAGACGGTCTGTGATAAGCCAAGGCAACATAGTGAAAGCCTTCATTATGTGCTCCTGCCTGTCCTGTCCCTCCCAAGAGCTGGGGATCTGTGATCTACTGACAACAACCACCAGCCAGCTAACACACACCACTGTTACAGTCACCTGTCACTGCGTGCTGTGAAACATGGTACATAAGGAAGCACTGTATGTGCAACGCCCTTATATGGATGTTTACATCATACACGTCGTTGGACAAAATTGTAAGTGCATATAGACACACACATTCAGACACAAGTACATGTGTACTCTTGCTTTACCATTGTACATATTGTACATGTGTACTGTTAATAGAGCAATAATCATATGAAATGCGAACACATGCTAATGCTTATAACACAGCAAACACGCACACACGCACACACACACACACACACCGTCACCTGGGAGAAACACACATGGGCTGTTACACATTGGCACAACTCAAGCACCTTTACCTTATCTGTTCTAAGCAAATACTGGAAATCTCGAAGCATTTTCTTTTTATGTGTGTAGCTGGGATAATATTTGGGACCTGAGGTTGGTTTGGCTTAAGTAAATATTGTAAACAAATAAAATAAATAAAATGGTTGGGTGTTTTTTCTCACCTCCAAAAGGTTTTACACTCTGACTAAAGCATAGGAATAACTGCATACTTTAAAAGTGTTTCTATTACAATTGTGTCAACATGAGAGTTGTATTTTGTTTGACTGTTGTGCAACGGGTAGGCCTAGTAGTGTTGTAATGTGGGGTAACAGGTTTGGTTATGTGTGTGATTTGTGTCTGGCCTTGTCTCTTGCACAAGTGTACCTTGCCCCTTTCGTCTCCTTTTCATTGTTTATCATTGTTCAGGTGGCTGCAGAACACTGTAGACATGATACATGCTGGGCAGGAGCACACAGAGACTTTCACTTTTGGATCTGTGTGCTTCAGGCACAAAGCAATATCGATACACCTGCAAATGGCACCTACAGTGCCTTCAGAAAGTATTCACACCCCTTGACCACATTTTGTTGTGTGGCAGCCTGAATGTATATTTTGATTTTGTGTCACTGATGTAAAGGGGAATTTTGTTATGGTAAGCCTAAATAAATGTAGGAGTAAAAATGAGCTTAAAGCTGCACTATCTAACCTTTTGGGTGACTGGACCAAATTCACATAGAAATGTGAGTTAAAGCTCTGTCATTCGCATTGAAAGCAGGTCTAAGAAGCAGTAGGTTTGTTCTATGTGTGATATTGCTATACTTCCTTTTCTGAAGTTTTGTATTTTGCATCTTTTTCTTTCAGTTTTGTACACCAGCTGAAAATGCAATATTATTGGTTATTGAAGAGATATTTCACAGCGGTTTAGATGGTACAATGATTATCTACACTCAACACAAAATAGCTTTTTTGTCACATAAACTGAAATTACTATTAGAATTTTTTCAACCAGACAATGAATGGCAGAGAGATTTCAACGTTTTACACCTTTAACAAATCACATACTAATTTTACATATCTTACATTACTCATCCCATATGTATATAATGTATTTTATACCATATTGCCTATGCCGCTCGGTCATTGCTCATCCATATATATATATATACTATATACCTGTATACACTACCGTTCAAAAGTTTGGGGTCACTTAGAAATATCCTTGTTTTTAAAAAAAAAAGAAAAAAAAGTGCCCATTAAAATAACATCAAATTGATCAGAAATGCAGTGTAGACATTGTTAATGTTGTAAATGACTATTGTAACTGGAAACGGCAGATTCCAGAGGCCCATTATCAGCAACCATCACTCCTGTGTTCCAATGGCACGTTGCGTTAGCTAATCCAAGTTTATAATTTTAAAAGGCTAATTGATAATTAGAAAACCATTTGCAATTATTTTAGCGCAGCTGAAAACTGTTGTCCTGACTAAATAAGCAATAAAACTGGCCTTCTTTAGACTAGTTGAGTATCTGGAGCATCAACATTTGTAGATTCGATTACAGGCTCAAAATGGCTAGAAACAAAGTACTTTCTTCAGAAACTCTTCAGTCTATTCTTTTTCTGAGAAATGAAGGCTATTCCATGCGAGAAATTGCCAAGAAACTGAAGATCTCGTACAATGCTGTGTACTATGTAGTTGTACTTATGTAGTTGCGGATCAGAGCTGCACTACCGTCAGGAGGATTTTGGACCATTCCTCTTTACTAAACTGTTTCAGTTCAGCAATATTTTTGGGATGTATGCTGTGAACCGTTCTTTTGAGGTCATGCCATGGCATCTCAGTCGGGTTGAGGTCAGGCCTCTGACTGGGCCACTCCAGAAGGCATATTTGTTTTCTGTTGAAACAATTATGATGTTCATTTACCTCTGTCTTTTGGGATGTTGTCCTGTTGCATCACCCAACTTCTGTTGAGCTTCAATTGGCGGACAGATAGCCTTACATTCTCCTGCAAAAACTTGGGAATTCGTTTTTCCGTCGATGATAGCAAGCTGTCCAGGCCCTGAGGCAGCAAAACAGCTCCAAAACATGATACTCCCTCCACCATACTTTACAGTTGGGATGAGGTGTTGATGTTGGTGTGATGTGCATTTTTTCTCCACACATGGTGTTGTGTGTTCCTTCCAAACAACTCAACTGTAGTTTCATTGTCCACCGAACATTTTGCCAGTAGCACTGTGGAACATCCAGATGCACTTTTCCAAACTTCAGACGTGCAGCATTGTTTTTGTTTGCGACAGCAGTGGCTTCGTCTGTGGTGTCCTCCCATGAACACCATTCTTGTTTTGTGTTTTACTTATCATAGACTCATCAACAGAGATGTTAGCTTGTTCCAGAGATTTCTGTAAGTCTTTAGCTGACACTCTAGGATTCTTCTTAACTTCATTGAGCATTCTGCGCTGTGCTCTTGCAGTCATCTTTGCAGGACAGCCACTCCTAGAGAGAGTAGCTATACATTAACTTTCTCCATTTATAGACAATTTGTCTTACCGTGGACTGATGAATATCAAGGCTATTAGAGATACTTTTGTAACCCTTTCCAGCTTTATGCAAGTCAACTATTCTTAATCTTAGGTCTTCTGAGATCTATTTTGTTCAAGGCATGGTTCACCTCAGGCAATGCTTCTTATGAATAACAAACTCCAATTTTGTGAGTGTTTTTTATAGGGCAGGGCAGCTCTAACCTACATCTCCACTCTCATTTCATTGATTGGACTCCAGTTTAGCTGAGTCCTTTTGGAGAAGTCATTAGCCTAGGGGTTCACATGCTTTTTCCAACCTACACTGTGAATGTTTAAATAATGTATTCAATATACACAAGAAAAATACAATATTTAGTGTGTTATTAGTTTAAGCACACTGTGTTTGCCTATGGTTTTGACTTAGATGAAGATCAGATCAAATGTTATGACCAATTTATGCAGAAATCCAGGTAATTCTATATGGTTCACATACTTTTTCTTGCCACTGTATGTAAATAAGATATTTCTGTATTTTATTTTCAATAAATTAGCAACAATTTCTAAAATCATATTTTCACTTTGTCATTATGGTATATTGTGTGTAGAAAGGTGAGACAAAATATAGATTTAATACATTTTGAATTCAGGCTGTAACACAACAAATAAGTCAAGGTGGTGAGGTAACCGAGAGAAACCAAGAGAGACATTACGTAGCTGTCAGTCGATACGAAAAAACAATCGGAGGTTGTATTTGACGAATGTTTTATTAAAAAGTATTGATTTCAGCAAACAAAGAAAGAGCCACAGATACACAGGACAAACATAGGTACAAGGCAAGGGTTTAAGGATGTACATTTTTACAAGTATCAACTGACAGCGACTCGATGTAATCAGAGGTTCAGTCTGCCCACAGTCATCTCCGCTCAACTCCATTGATGTAATGTTGCTACATTGTGGAGTTGAGATGTTGTCATAACTTGACTTTAACATTAATCTGAGAACTGTTATTTAACTAATCAACTAATTGCGTTTAATTGTAACCCGGTTAAATTAATAATTCAACAATTAACTCATTAGGATCTGGGTCACCACGAGAGTGGTTCTTTAAAGATTTACCATCTCCCGAATTAAACTCTAAAAAGTCTTTATTAACTATCACATCTATAAACAGTCAACTTATTAATCATAGCCGCGTATCATTTTATCATTCTGAACAGTCGTGTCCTCCTTGCATCTGCAAAAACTCGAGCCTTACTAATGATTCAGTACTACACAAATTGGTTTAATTATTTGTTTAATAGCTAATTAAATGGTAACACAGGATAAACATACTCACTTCATACGTTAAAACAGGTCCCTAGCGGACTGACAACAATATGTCTGCTTGTTACAAAAGAGATGGAGAGGGCGAGAGAGATAGGGACAGAGACACTTAATGTTGGTACATTTAGAAACTACTCTCACTTACAGTAATCACATACTTTGCACATGAATCGCTGCCCTCTTTGAGTAAGAAATCATGAATGTATTTAAGTGAAATGCCGAGTTCGCCGGCTCTCTCTTGGTGGACTGGGCCGCCTTGGAAAGGGAGTTGGGCCTTTTCGCGGCACACTTGTAAGGCTCTGATTGTCCAAAAGGGTTCCAACAAGTCTTCTATCGTTGTTCTTCTCTGTAGTTGTTCGGTATCCGGTGACTTGTCGTGTAGTCTTGAACAGAACTATAGTTTATTATCCTTCCATTCGCTCTTGAAGATGGTTCTTTGAAGATAAGCTAGCCAGCCGTGTCCATGGTTCCCAGTGGGGTGATGAGAGTAGCATCTTTGAGCAGAGATGGTTTGAGCAGAGTAGTAGGATGGTCCCACTTAAATTTGCTTTCGAATATACTGTACTACTTAGGACAGCTAATCAGCCATACCAGTGATTGTCCGAGAGGTGAGTCTATCGTCTCTACCTCATGTTGAGATTCAAAGTTCAGATCACTTTAATGTGTAGCTGCAGCATAAGGTTTTGCGGGTCTAGTATGGTAATTTCTTAACCTATCATTTTATACAGTCTGTTCGAAAGGGGGGGTCCATCAGGCTGACACACTCTCTGACCTCACTCTGGGCGTGACTTTCACTTGCAAAGTTTATGTAAAACAATTACCTCTTATAGCTCCTCAAATCACATCCCTCGCTTAACAAAAACACCTCCATCATTGTTCATAGTACATGCACAACACAGAGTATGGAAACGTCATACATGTAGTGGGTATACTTTCCAAATTGGGTATTTCCTTCATGACATCACAAAATACCAAACAAAATTACATTAGTGTTTTATAGATCGCCTCTGACCATTCCCAACATTCTATGTTATAAATATTGTTCCAGTATTCACTTTTGAACATGTTAGATTTCCGTTGGGAAAAGTCTCTTGAAACAAAGGCCGTATTGAATATTGGAGACGGAGACCTGAATCTTATCCCCTTGATTTATGACAGGATGTGAGTTGTTAATCACCACTATTTCTTTCCTCCCCCCTCTGTGGGTGAGAGGGGGCCTGATTGAAGTTATTCATTGCAAACCTGATCTGACCTATTTGGATTCTTGTGGAGAGTCATGACAACGTCCTCCCCCAGCCTGGCTGTTATCTGTTTCCAGAGCCAGTGACCAGCACTGTAGGACAGGACAGGGGGAAAATCTGTTCCAACATTATGCTCCTGAAGAGGCTATTAGACTTCAGGGGACCCCCCTGTTCTGGCCTCTCTCTGCTAAAGCTGTTCACTATCACTGTGTGGTACTCTACTGTACAATCTACAGCTGGAGGTGGGATAGGGGACGTGCTGAGGGTATGGAACAAGCTGGGTATGGTCAGTCCTAACCTGAGCTGAGAGTGTCTACATCTCAATGTCTGTAAGCACTGCCTAGTGCCTAGTATGCCTGCCCATATCAGTACTCATTGATACCTAGCATGCCTCCCTATATCAGTACTCAATTCCTTCTGACTAGATGGCCTGTCCATATCGGTACTCATTGCCTAGTGCCTACATCCCCATGTCTACCAGCAAACTGTGGGTGTGAGTGATCACCTATTGTTCATTGTTTGTGGGGAACGTCAGCGTAATGCCAGTGAGATTATTCTCTATTTGTTAGGTCACACTGCTCTGAAGGCTGTGACCATCACATTAAAGTGTCAGACTAGTGAACTGTAAATCACTATGGATGAATAACACCATGCCTGCGTCCCAAATGGCGCCCTATTCCCTATATAGTACAACACTCTTTACCAGGGCTCTGTAGGTAATATGTTGCCGTTTGGGACGCAGACATTGCAGTAAGGTGGTTTGCTATTTAACTAAAAGGTCAAGCAGGGTTTGCACTCTGCAGTTCACAGCAGTCCCATGTCCACTCTTTTTGTCAGTGTGCGTAGGCTAGAGACCAGGTGATGGTTTCAATCTAGACTCACAATACTGTTTGTATAGGCTAAAGGTGAGCATAATATGGCATGAATGGATTAGCCTTGTCACTAAAAATACATATATCCTATCCTTGTGCTGTGCTCACTAGATCCTAACTCACAACCAGACTGGTGAGGGGATGGCAGTTGTCAACGTTTTTTATGTTTAGTGTTCCAGGCATTGATACAATGACCATAAAGTCGTCATAGACACACTGATATCAGACCGGTCTGGACATGACCCTCCAGGTTAATGAGAACCCGTCAGTCATAAGTCACTGATCAGACCGCTGTTCTGGCACACACGCTATAGACATGACTTCACAGCAGTGATCATAAAGCACTCATCAGCTCTTTCACACATACCCATAAAACACACACACACACTCCACCTGTTACACCAGTAGGAGAAGGCGATAGAGCGATCAGTCTGGTCATGAAAACGTCTACACAGCACTTCGTCTCACTGCGTTGTTGTCTGTCGCTACGGAGACCTGGCACACACCAAAGAGAAGTTGTGAAGGTGTGTGTGTGTGTGTGTGTGTGTGTGTGTGTGTGTGTGTGTGTTTTTTTTATGTTGCGTGAATGCATGCATGTGCGTTTGAGGAGAGCAGGACAGAAAGTCAACAGACAGACGGGGTGCAGAGCCTCAAGACTTATAGTGGGGCAGCAAAGGGAGGCGAGACCGACAAATACAGACAGACAGACAGACAGACAGACAGACAGACAGACATCAGTGCAGTGGTCAATCCTTATACAACTCCTGCTGTGATATCAGCAAGTCCTTTCTCTACTACACTGTCATTGAATCATAGAAAATCAATTTGGAGTCATTTGATATATAATGTCATCACACTGTACCGTAGAGACATTTGATAAAATGCCAGGATTATAACAACTAGGTCTGACAGCTTTACTGCACTTTCTAGTTATTTCTCACTATATTGGACAATGACTTTTCTCTTTGGTGTAGCAACTGTCCATGCTGTCTGACAAAATCAGGATACCAACTATATCTGTAATTTTTTTAATTTTAATTTAATTTCAATTTGCTCAAGAAAGAAATGAAAAAGTATACTTGTTGTTGTGTTATTTGTTTAATCATGTTCACTTTATATATTATCAGGACTTAGATGAAGATCTGATCACATTTCAAATGTATGCAGAAATAAAGAAAATCCTAAAGGGCTCACAAACGTTCTCTCACCACTACATCACGTCCCTGTGGTGTACTAGCAAAATCCCCTCTGTGTCTGAAAGGTGTTACATCTGTTGAGATGATGTGGTGCTGCCAAATCAACATGACAGGGCTTGCACTGATCCCAATGACGTGTGTGTGTGTGTGTGTGTGTGTGTGTGTGTGTGTGTGTGTGTGTGTGTGTGTGTGTGTGTGTGTGTGTGTGTGTGTGTGTGTGTGTTGTGTGTGTGTGTGTGTGTGTGTGTGTGTGTGTGTGTGTGTGTGTGTGTGTGTGTGTGTGTGTGTGTGTGTGTGTGTGTGTGTGTGTGTGTGTGTGTGTGTGTGGGGGTGGGTGGGTGTGGGTGTGGGTGTGGGTGTGTGGGTGGGTGGCTGGGTGTGTGTGTGTGTGCAGATCTGATGGTTTCCTGATATCTCTCTCAGAGAGCAGTGGTGATGTTCTACACACACAGTGCATGGCTAGTACAGAGGGAGAACCATTCCAGTAGAGGGAAAACCAGTCCGACCATGGGAGGTACAGAGACAAACCCGTTTCGCTGGCAGACAGGCTGACAGGGACAGCCTGCTAGCAGACCTGGGTTCAAGTACTATTTTAAATATTTCAAAGACTTTTCGTGTTTGCTCTAGTCTGCTTGGTTTGACAGAGTTTGAAGGCTTTGTAGTTTTGGGACTATTATGTTAATCCATTAAGCCAGGCAAGCACAATCAGATAAAGTGTTTTACATTAGTTAAAATAGTGCTTGAACCCAGGTCTGTAAGCTTGACTGAGGGACATGTCACATCTGGTGTCACACAGCAAGTCACCGTAGGTAATAGGACTCACTCTCTTCCACAGCACCCTCTGCTGTGTGCTTTTAAACTGTCTGTCACACTGACAGAAAAGGTTGAGTTGACAGTTGATATTTGGTTAAATGAAATGAACAAGGTCATCCAAAGACTATTTATCAGATGACTGATACAGATTGGTAACAGTGGTAACCGTGGGCATAGTGGTAACAGTGGTCATAGTTCTAATACAGTAGTTCAGATAGAGACTAGATCCTACAGTACATGTTGTGGCCAAATGTTTTGAGAATGACACAAACATTAATTTCCACAAAGTTTGCTGCTTCAGTGTCTTTAGATTTTTTTGTCAGATGTTACAATGGAATACTGAAGTATATTTACAAGCATTTCATAGGTGTCAAAGGCTTTTAATGACAATTACATGAAGTTGATGCAAAGAGTTTTGCAGTCTTGACCCTTCTTTTTCAAGACCTCTGCAATCCGCCCTGGCATACTGTCAATTAACTTCTGGGCTACATCCTGACTGATGGCAGTCCATTCTTGCATAATCAATGCTTGGAGTTTGCGGGTTTTTGTTTGTCCACCTGCCTCTTGAGGATTGACCACAAGCTCTCAATTTTTTATATATTTTTTTACCTTTATTTAACTAGGCAAGTCAGTTAAGAACAAATTCTTATTTTCAATGACGGCCTAGGAACAGTGGGTTAACTGCCTGTTCAGGGGCAGAACGACAGATTTGTACCTTGTCAGCTCGGGGGTTTGAACTTGCAACCTTCCGGTTACTAGTCCAACGCTCTAACCACTAGGCTACCCTGCCACCCCGGGATTAAGGTCTGGGGAGTTTCCTGGCCATGGACCCAAAATATTGATGTTTTAGTTATGCTCCATCATGCTGGAAAAGGCATTGTTCGTCACCAAACTGTTCCTGGATGGTTGGGAGAAGTTGCTCTCGGAGGATGTGTTGGTACCATTCTTTATTCATGGCTGTGTTCATAGGAAAAATTGTGAGTGAGCCCACTCCCTTGGCTGAGAAGCAACCCCACACATGAATGGTCTCAAGATGCTTTACAGTTGGCATGACTCAGGACTGATGGTAGCGCTCACCTTGTCTTCTCCGGACAAGCTTTTTTTCAGATGACAATCAGAAAGGGGATTCATCAGAGGAAATTACTTTACCCAGTCCTCAGCAGTCCAATCCCTGCACCTTTTGCAGAATATCAGTCTGTCCCTGATGATTTTCCTGGAGAGAAGTGGCTTCTTTGCTGCCCTTCTTGACACCACGCCATCCTCCAAAAGTCTTCGCCTTACTGTGCGTGCAGATGGACTCACGCCTGCCTGCTGCCATTCCTGAGCAATCTCTGTACTGGTGGTGCCCCGATCCTGCAGCTGAATCAAATTTAGGAGACAGTCCTGGCGCTTGCTGGACTTTCTTGGGCACCCTGAAGCCTTCTTCACAACAATTGAACCGATCTCCTTGAAGTTCTTGATGATCTGATAAATGGTTGATTTAGGTACAATCTTTAGGTAGCAATCTTTAGGCAGCAATAGGATCTTAATTTCAGGAGGCCCTGTTTCAGGAGAACTTTCCTGCAATACAGGAAACGTAAAACTGTATTAGAGGTTTGTAATGATATTCTTCGTCCTCCTCTGACGATATTCTTCGTCCACCCCAACTCACACCCTGACCAAACCAACGTGACAAGGTTTAAAAAGGCATCTGAAGTTATTCATTTCCGCTTTGAAATTTCAGACTTGTTTTACCCTTACGAAAAATGTATCAACCCCTACAAAAACATTAATGAACTGTAATTATTTATTTTATTATTATTATTATTATTTTAATCCTGCTGTAGAAAACTGTCTCAAAGTAATATCCTACATCTGTATTAAAAGGGCACACAGACCTGACTCTCACCATGCATCGCTCCATCCTTCCCTTCTCATATCATAGCCTAATCAGAGGAGAGCTGATGAAGAGACTCTCACCATGCATCACTCCATCCTTCCCTTCTCATATCAAAGCCTAATCAGAGGAGAGCTGATGAAGAGACTCTCACCATGCATCACTCCATCCTTCCCTTCTCATATCAAAGCCTAATCAGAGGAGAGCTGATGAAGAGACTCTCACCATGCATCACTCCATCCTTCCCTTCTCATATCATAGCCTAATCAGAGGAAAGCTGATGAAGAGACTCTCACCATGCATCACTCCATCCTTCCCTTCTCATATCATAGCCTAATCAGAGGAGAGCTGATGAAGAGACTCTCACCATCCATCACTCCATCCTTCCCTTCTCATATCAAAGCCTAATCAGAGGAGAGCTGATGAAGAGACTCTCACCATGCATCACTCCATCTTTCCCTTCTCATATCATAGCCTAATCAGAGGAGAGCTGATGAAGAGACTCTCACCATGCATCACTCCATCCTTCCCTTCTCATATCAAAGCCTAATCAGAGGAGAGCTGATGAAGAGACTCTCACCATGCATCACTCCTTCCTTCCCTTCTCATATCATAGCCTAATCAGAGGAGAGCTGATGAAGAGACTCTCACCATGCATCACTCCATCCTTCCCTTCTCATATCAAAGCCTAATCAGAGGAGAGTTGATGAAGAGACTCTCACCATGCATCACTCCATCCTTCCCTTCTCATATCATAGCCTAATCAGAGGAGAGCTGATGAAGAGACTCACACCATGCATAACTCCATCCTTCCCTTCTCATATCAAAGCCTAATCAGAGGATCTTATCAGAGGATCTTATCTTATCTACAGTTTGGCTGCTTACTCCTCACCATCAGCAGCACAGTACATCTCTTCCCGAGAGACAAAATTACGGCATGTGTCCCAAATGGCACCATATTCCCTATAGTGCCCTATGAGACCTGGTCAAAAGTAGTGCACTATACATGGGATAGGGTGCCATTTGGGGCACTCACAGGTGAGTTTTGGTAGGAATGTTCAGTGGAGTTGGTTCATTAAAGAGCTCTCAGTACTCTTTCCCTCTTTTCCACCGACTGTTACCACCAGGAGTCCCCTCCTCTCCTCTCCGCTTTCCTCTCTTTCTCCTCCCTCTCCCCCGTCACCCAAACCAAACTTGTTCAAAGGGAGCAGCACATCAGAGACAGAGCCCCCACAGCCTAAGTTGCTAGGAGATAAGCAAGGACCACGTCGACCGCTGATGACCTCATCCTCATTAACGGCGACCTTCAGGGTTGCCAGGTGACCAGACGGTCATGACCCAAGCAGGAGATCGTAGGTTGCTAAATAAACATAGCTACCAGGTATATAATTGGTCACGGGATCCCAATCGTCAGCCTTCTAGACTGGGGATGAATGGCAGTGAAGGTCCCTGGGTGACTCCGAGCCTGGGGGTAGACCTGAAGGGGTTCCTGTAGGACTAGGATCTCTTTCCCTGTCAGAACTGGGGTCATTCCAGTTCCATTTCCAATTCCTGTCAGTCTAATTAAACAAGGACTTTCTCCATTTCAGTGTCCACTTTCTCATTTTTCTTGAATTTAAAAATGAGTCAACCCTGCTCAATATGGTCAATACCTGCAATATGTTCTCTTCATCATCCCATGTATAAACTCCCCATCACCTCTGAGACTCTCACCTCCTGCCTTGCCCTGCACCCTAGCCAGGCCCCCAGAGACCCCCAGTGCTAGTCTCCTAGTCTACTAGCTTGGATGGGATATACTGCCAGATACCTGGCACTACCCTAGCTTTGCACTAGCCGTCTCTCTGATCTCTGTAATGCCCTAATCCTGCCTCTGTCTCTATTAATAACATCTGTCTGCGCAAGCTAGTAGTGTGTCTCTGTCTGAGATGAGCTCCGCTTTACTCTCCTCTCCTCCGCTCACATCCACTTATATAGGAGAGTCTCTCCCTAAGACTCCTCTTCTCACCCACCCAGTAAACCTCAGAGCAGTCATTTACTGAAAGGAGAGGCAGGACTTAACAACTAGAAAGGGAAATTATGCTCTTGCATAATAGACTCAAAGCCCTGAGGAGGATGGAGGGAGGGTGACAAAAAAGAGGTGGATGAAGAGAAAAGGTGAGTGAAAGAAAGATAAGACCTTGTGAGGAGATCTTTCAGGGCTGTTATTTTCTGGGTAATGCAGGAAGGAGTCTCCTGGTAGAGGAAGTGACATGGATGCCTGGAGTGGCGGAATAACTCAGTCCTAAACTCCTTTCTCTCTCTCTCTCTCTCTCTCTCTCTCTCTCTCTCTCTCTCTCTCTATTAAAACCTATTCTCTGTCTCTGTGTCGTGCATGGGTGGAGAGGAGTGAAGGAGGGAAGGAGAGGAAAGAAGGAGGGAAAGAGAGGAGAGAAGGAAGGAAGGAGAGGCGAGAAGGAGGGAAGGAGAGGAGGATAAGTGGGATCCAACAGGGGCATGTTCTAATGAGATGGCATAGTGCGTGTGTGTGTGTGCCTGTGCACGTGTGTGTGTGTGTGTGTGTGCGCCTGCGCACGTGTGTGTGTGCACTTGTGCACGTGTGTATGCCGCTGCTTTGGGAAGGGTCCCCGTGTTGAAACAGACATTACCCAGACTCAGCCCTCTAGGGACCCCCATTCAATCAGCCAATCAATTGCTTCTTATTTCTACATTACACCTCTCCCAAAGGACTTCTAGTGAACATGTCAAAATTAATGCTTTCAAATGCCATTATGGAATTCAGTTATGCCGGTCATTATTGAATAATCTCACATTGTCACACTGCCTTGAGTACTGTAGCTGGCTTGGGAAAGTATTGAAAAAACATACTGAAGTTCAGGATATTTTCTGTGTACACCTGCTACCTGCTTTTCCTAGAGCCAGGAACTTTCACTGATGAAACGACCTTACTGGACTTCTGACTCCTGGCCCTAGCTAGGACAATAGTGGTTTCTATTTACATGAGTTAACAACACTATACCTACAATACAGTAGCTGTACATACATTCTCTACTCATGGGATCTCATTTTTACTAGGCTTGTCTTTATTTTATTTTTTACGTTACAGTGTAATAATACTTGAGGTTTAAAATGCACATTTGCACACTCATGCATATAGGCACATACACACTGTAAACGCATGATCACGAGCATGAAGGCACAAATACATTCAGCTTGTTACAATTGTTTATACAACTGCGTTGTTGAATACTTGTTTCTGATAGAAGGGCATTCTAGAATTAAGCAATAAGGCCAGAGGAGGTGTGGTATATGAGACAGGCTAGGTCGCTAGGAGATAAGCATGGACCACGTCGACTGCTGATTACCTCAACCTCATTAACGGCAACCTACAGGGTTGCCAGGTGACCAGACGGTCATGACCCGAGCAGGAGATCATAGGTTGCTAAATAAACATAGGGAAATAGAGCAGGTGGATTCCCCAGATTCCCCAGCTACTGAAGGGGTTCCTGAAGGGGTTCCTGTAGGACTAGAATCTCTTTCCCTGTCAGAACTGGGGTCATTCCAGTTCCATTTCTAATTCCTGTCAGTCTAATTAAACATGAACTTTCGCCATTTCAGTGTCCACTTCCTCATTTTTCTTGAATTTAAAAATGAGTCAACCCTGCTCAACATGGTCAATACCTGCAATATGTTCTCTTCATCATCCCATGTATAAACTCCCCATCACCTCGGAGACTCTCATCTCCTGCCTTGCCCTGCACCCTAGCCAGGCCCCCAGAGACCCCCAGTGCTAGTTTCCTACTCTACTAGCTTGAAGGGGATATACTGCCAGCCTTAGTCAGAGATACCTGGCTCTACACTAGCTTTAAGCAATAAGGCCCAAGGAGGTGTGGCATATGGCCAATATACCAAGGCTAAGGGCTGTTCTTATGTATGACTAAATGCGGAGTGCCTGGATATAGCCCTTAGTCTTGGTATATTGGCCATGTACCACAAACTCCCGATTTGCCTTTTCCGGAATCAGGAGTTTGTGGTACATGGCTTACCAAAGTAATTAGAGTAGTATCGTGGTAGTACCGTGGAGTATCGGAGTAGTACCGTGGTATATCAGATACCCGTGGTATCTGATATACCACGGCTGTTAGCCAATTAGCATTCAGGGCTCGAACCACCCAGTGAAAATGGACAGTAGACATGCTGTCAACTCTTACAAGGACCCTTACAAGGACCCTTACATTTAACATCATTACAGTTGGTCACAATATACACCATCAAGGCCATGGGTACTGCTTGTGTCCTCCGAGATGGTTAAAAACAACATGGCATTGCCATGTTTGATTGAATAGTGTCTTCAGCTTAGACACTGCCCCAGGAGACAATGACTGATGGAGAGGGAGCTGAAAGCACATGCAGGCAGGCAGGGATGCATGCACACACACGCAGACACATGTATGCACGCATACGCAGACACACACACACACATGCACACATTGAGGTTGTCTTCAATGAGCAACGAACTGATGTGTTCATCTTCCTGTGACCATCACTGCCACAATGCAACACTCACTACCTCGTTCAATGTCACTAATGAAGACAGAACCCTTCCTCTCCCCTCATTCTCTCTCTCTCTCTCTCTCTGTCTCTCTTTCCCTCTCTCTCTCTCTTTCTCTCTCTCTCTGTCTCTCTCTCTCCTTCTTTATCAATTTTTCTCTCTCTTTCTCTCTGTCTTTCTCTCTCACTCTTTCTCTCTCTGTACTTCTCTGTAGCTCTCTGTCTTTCTCTCTCTCTCTTTCTCTCTTTATCTCTCTCTCTCTCTAACACACTTAACACACTTTACTGGTTATATGCTTTTTGATACACAGTCTTATTCTTTTCACACAAGTGTCAGTTCTTTGTCACATGTTCATGTGTTGGGTTCAGCTTAGTCCATGCTTATTCAATTCAAGACAACAAAATAAAGGAACAGAACATATGTAATTATCTGATATGCCTTTGCCATTCAACTATGTGTGTGTGTCCTGTGGCTTGCTCATTATGATGTGGTAGTGGTGGTAGAGGAAGCAATGCATAGATTTAGCAATATGGTGATCTCCCTTTTCTCTCCCTGGTAATGTGGACATGTCTGTCTGTCTGTCTGTCTGTCTGTCTGTCTGTCTGTCTGTCTGTCTGTCTGTCTGTCTGTCTGTTTGTCTGTGTTCAGCATGCAGGGAAAGAAAGACAGATTATCACGCCTGATTTGTACTAAGCAGCTCCACCCGCAGCTTAGTGACATCAGTGAGAGTGCCACTTAAAGCCTTATAGCTACCCGCCTCACACACACACACATTGCAGGAATTCTACGCAAAAGACACACACACACATTGCATTTGTATTGAGCGCCAGTCTCTAAGTCCATGGCACCTGTCAGACATCACACAGGATATAGAGGGGATCAGGAGTGCTTGTCCATTCTGCTCTCTGTGGCCTGAGCCCCTATGAGCCACGACTAATTCCCAATGCAATTAACAGCCCTCTGGAGCCTCTGTGCTACATTCCAAATGGCACCCTATTCCCTTGATAGTGCACTATGGGCCCTGGTCAAAAGCAATGCACCATATAGGGAACAGGGTGCCATTTGGAACACATCCCTGGAGTCACCAGGCTAATACAGACAGTGGATAGGTGAAAGGACACAATCCCCAGCCCCAGCCAGAGCCCCAGCCAGAGCCCCAGCCACAGCCCCAGCCAGAGCCCCAGCCACAGCCCCAGCCAGAGCCCCAGCCCCAGCCACAGCCCCAGCCAGAGCCCCAGTCATAGCCCCAGTCATAGCCCCAGCCCCAGCCAGAGCCCCAGCCACAGCCCCAGCCACAGCCCCAGCCAGAGCCCCAGTCATAGCCCCAGTCATAGCCCCAGCCCCAGCCAGAGCCCCAGCCACAGCCCCAGCCACAGCCCCAGCCAGAGCCCCAGCCAGAGCCAGAGCCCCAGCAAGTGCCCCAGCCCCAGCAAGTGCCCCAGCCACAGCCAGAGCCCCAGCCCCAGCCAGAGCCCCAGCCTCAGCCCCAGCCAGAGCCCCAGCCACAGCCACAGCTCCAGTCGTGTTTTGCAGGGTGAACTCAGGTGTGAGACTAAGCCCCCATCCTGTCTGTCCTGTCTCTATGTCCTACTCTGCTCTGGAGATTAGCTAGGGTGCTCTGTTAGCTCTGACTCCACTCCTGACTGATATACACACATACACACATACAGTACACACACACACATCTGGGTGTGTGAGTGATTGACAGGTGAGTGACAGGCTGATCTGCTAGGCGGGTCTGTTGGCGTGGACCGGCGTGTGTCATCCCTCTCATTAGGGGAGGCGGTCGGTCAGTCTGCTTTCCCACCCTCCACCTCCTCCCTTGTTCCACCAGCTCTTCTATCCTCTCCTCCTTCACTCTAGTAGTTCCTCATCCCCATCTCCTCTTCCCCTGTTAGTTAGCCTTAATGATGACTCCCTCATTAACACAGCAATGTCAGGGCACCGGGCAGAAATAAGGCCTGGACACACAGACACTTTTAACTGCCAGAGAAATAGTCTGAACTGTGGATGTTGTTTGAGGCAAGGTGGATTCTCTTTAATGAGTGTATAATATGAAATGCAGACTCAAATTGAGTATTGCTGACCTTTTGGTTCCTGTAAGGTTTACGTTCCGGCCTCCTTCTCAATCTGTCATATTTGTGCTTTAATAACAGTACCCAGTAACGAATAAGAGAAGGTTAAGAGAAATAAAAAATAGTTACTATGAACTCGACAGCAAAGAGTTAGTGCCTTTCTATCATTCTGCTAGAGCTGCAATGTGTTTTTGCCTAAAGCACACAGCCAATATACAGCAAATATTTAGGGAGACATTTTGGCGTATTATCTCCTTTGTTGTTTTCATTACATGATAACAGTTTTGACATCTGTCCTTCAATGGATCTTTCAGAAGCACTCTGAGCCACAGGAGCCGTTTGATAGGAAGATAAACCATTGAATGAGCCCAGATGTTTCTTGACGTGTTTTCTATTTCCTCGTTTGAGTAGCTTACACTCCAGCGCTGAACAGTACATGCTCGCACGCACGCACACACACGCACG
>NC_092168.1:34029683-34079683 GCF_045791955.1 Oncorhynchus clarkii lewisi | reverse complement strand
TTAATGTGTGTGTGTGTGATGACTCCCTCATTAATGTGTGTGTGTGATGACTCTCTCATTAATGTGTGTGTGTGTGTGATGACTCCCTCATTAATGTGTGTGTGTGTGTGATGACTCCCTCATTAATGTGTGTGTGTGTGTGTGTGTGTGATGACTCCCTCATTAATGTGTGTGTGATGACTCCCTCATTAATGTGTGTGTGTGTGTGATGACTCCCTCATTAATGTGTGTGTGTGTGTGTGTGTGTGTGTGTGTGATGACTCCCTCATTAATGTGTGTGTGTGATGACTCCCTCATTAATGTGTGTGTGTGTGATGACTCCCTCATTAATGTGTGTGTGTGTGTGATGACTCCGTCATTAATGTGTGTGTGTGTGATGACTCCCTCATTAATGTGTGTGTGTGTGATGCCTTCCTCATTAATGTGTGTGTGTGTGTGTGATGACTCCCTCATTAATGTGTGTGTGATGACTCCCTCATTAATGTCTGTGTGTGTGATGATTACCTCATTAATGTGTGTGTGTGTGATGACTCCCTCATTAATGTGTGTGTGTGTGATGACTCCCTCATTAATGTGTGTGTGTGCGATGACTCCCTCATTAATGTGTGTGTGTGATGACTCCGTCATTAATGTGTGTGTGTGTGATGACTCCCTCATTAATGTGTGTGTGTGTGATGACTCCCTCATTAATGTGTGTGCGTGTGTGTGATGACTCCCTCATTAATGTGTGTGTGTGTGTGTGATGGCTCCCTCATTAATGTGTGTGTGTGTGTGTGTGTGTGTGTGATGACTCCCTCATTAATGTGTGTGTGTGTGTTTGTGTGATGACTCCCTCATTAATGTGTGTGTGTCACTCCCTCATTAATGTGTGTGTGTGTGTGTGTGTGATGACTCCCTCATTATTGTGTGTGTGTGTGATGCCTTCCTCATTAATGTGTCTGTGTGTGTGTGATGACTCCCTCATTAATGTGTGTGTGTGTGTGTGTGATGACTCCCTCATGAATGTGTGTGTGTGATGACTCCCTCATTAATGTGTGTGTGTGATGACTCCCTCATTAATGTGTGTGTGTGATGACTCCCTCATTAATGTGTGTGTGTGTGATGACTCCCTCATTAATGTGTGTGTGTGTGATGAGTCCCTCATTAATGTGTGTGTGTGATGACTCCCTCATTAATGTGTATGTGTGACGACTCCCTCATTAATGTGTGTGTGTGATGACTCCCTCATTAATGTGTGTGTGTGATGACTCCCTCATTAATGTGTGTGTGTGATGACTCCCTCATTAATGTGTGTGTGTGTGATGACTCCCTCATTAATGTGTGTGTGTGTGATGACTCCCTCATTAATGTGTGTGTGTGATGACTCCCTCATTAATGTGTGTGTGTGTGATGACTCCCTCATTAATGTGTGTGTGTGTGTGTGTGATGACTCCCTCATGAATGTGTGTGGGTGATGACTCCCTCATTAATGCGTCTGTGTGTGATGACTCCCTCATAATGTGTGTGTGTGATGACTCCCTCATTAATGTGTGTGTGTGATGACTCCCTCATTAATGTGTGTGTGTGTGATGACACCCTCATTAATGTGTGTGTGTGATGACTCCCTCATTAATGTGTGTGTGATGACTCCCTCATTAATGTGTGTGTGTGTGATGACTTCCTCATTAATGTGTGTGTGTGTGTGATGTCTCCCTCATTAATGTGTGTGTATATGCATATACAGTGCATTCGGAAAGTTTTCTTTCTCCACATTTTGTTACGTTACAGCATTATTCTAAAATGTATTCAATTGTTTGTTTTCCTCATCAATCTACACACAATACCCAATAATGACAAAGTAAAAACAGTTTTTTCGAAATTTGAGCAAATGTATTTACTGAAATATCACATTTACATTAGTATTCAAACCCTTTACTTTGTTGAAGCACATTTGGTAGCGATTACAGCCACCAGTCTTATTGGGTATGATGCTACAAGCTTGGCACACCTGGAGTTTCTCCCATTCTTCTCTGCAGATCCTCTAAAGCTCTGTCAGGTTGGATGGGGAGCGTCACTGAATAGCTGTTTTCAGATCTCTCCTGAGATGTTTGATTGGGTTCAAGTCCTGACTCTGGCTGGGCTACTCAGGGACATTCAGACACTTGTCCTGAAGCCACTCCTGTGTTGTCTCGGCAGTGTGCTTAGGTTCGTTGTCCTGTTGGAAGGTGAACCTTCACCCCAGTCTGAGGACTTGAGCACTCTGAAGTAGGTTTTCATTAAGGATCGCTCTGCACTTTTCTCTGTTCATTTTTGCCTCGATCCTGACAAGTCTCCCAGTCCCCACAGCATGATGCTGCCACCACCATGCATTCAGGCCAAAAATGTCAATATTGGTTTCATCAGACCAGAGAATCTTGTTTCTCATGGTCTGAGATTCTTTAGGTGCCTTTTGGCAAACTCCAAGCAGGCTGTCATTTGCCTTTTCTGAGGTGGGGATTCCATATGGCCACCCTACCGTAAAGGCCTAATTGGTGGAGTCATACAGAGATGGTTGTCCTTCTGGAAGGTTCTCCCATCTTCACAGATGAACTCTGGAGCTCTGTCAAAGTGACCATCGAGTCCTTGGTCACCTCCCTGACCAAGGCTCTTCTCCCCTGATTGCTCAGTTTGACCGGGCGGCCAGCACTAGGAAGAGTCTTGGTGGTTCAAAACCTCTTCCATTTAAGAATGATGGAGGCCACTGTGTTCTTGTGGATCTTCAATGCTGCAGAAATGTTTTGGTATCCTTCCCCAGATCTGTGCCTTGACATGATCCTGTTTCGGAGCTCTATGGACAATTCCTTTGACCTCATGGCTTGGTTTTTGCTTTGAGATGCACTGTCAACTGTTGGACCTATAGACAGGTGTGTGCCTATAGACAGGTGTGTGCCTTTCCAAATGATGTCCAATCAATTGAATTTACCACAGGTGGACTCCAATCAAGTTGTAGATTAATCTCAAGGATGATCAATGGAAACAGGATGCACCTGAGCTCAATTTTGAATCTCATAGCAAAGGGTCTGAATACTTATGTAAATAAGGTATTTCAGGTTTTTGTGTTTAATACATTTGAAAAAAAATATCCTAAAACCTGTTTTCGCTTTGTCATTATGGGTTATTGTGTGTAGATTGAGGGAAAAACATTATTTAATCAATTTTAGAATAAGGCTGTAACGTAACAAAATGTGGGAAAAAATCAAGGAGTCTGAATACTTTCCGAATGCTCTGTATGTCTGTGTGTGATTAATAAAATGGAAGAAAATAGTGTGATTTAAGATTAACATTGCTGCCCCGCAGCCAACAAACTTGATGCATGTCAGTGAAATGGGGGGAGAGGGGTGATTGGAAGCAGATAGGGAAACTGACACAAATGTATTTGTTGGTTTGAGCCACTTGTATTACAATGCTCTGTTCCTCATGATGTCTTAAATTACCATTCTGTTTGTGTGTGTGCAACGGTGATGGGGGGGGGGGGGCTGTATTGGATGTGAGGAGTTTGATATTGCCTTGATAAAAGAGCAGTGGTATAAACTCTGTATTTCATTAAAGATACGTCTCCATTGATTGTAAGCTTGGCGTTTTGCTGGAGAGATCTATTTGCAGTAAGTTATGACAGTCCGTGCTGACATAAACACTCTAAGTGAGGTGCCTTTTGATGTCGATTAAAGGGTTTTACAGCTGAATGCTTATTTTTTCAGGTTCTCTTCAGGGTTAGTGGAGACAGATGGAAAAGCTAAAAACTGTGTTCGACACCTCTTCTCTTTTTCTCTCTCTCTCTCTCTCTCTATTTCTCATTCTCTGCTCTGTCTATGCTGTCTCTCTCTCTTTCTCTTTTCTTTCTACCCTTCAACCCCACCTACTTTCTCCCCCTCTTTCTCTCTCTCTCTCTCTCTCTCTCTCTCTCTCTCTCTCTCTCTCTCGCAGGAAATGGTTGTAATACATTTTAAATGTCAAAGCGAGTCTGATGAACTCTGGGCCTCAATTAGAGCAATCTTTCTCACATGAATGTTGAAAAATGTAAATGGACCGGCTGTGTGAGTGTGTGTGTGCGCGTGTGTGTGTGCACGTGTGTGAGTGCGTGCGTGCGTAGGTGCGTGTGTGTGTGAGTCAATGTGTGTTTACCCAAGCACATGTCATTATGTTTGAGTTGCATGAGGCAGAGGAATGGCATTGAATTAAAGCTCCATCAGAATGACGACTATAATGACAGACTCTACAGATTGTCACAGATGGGACGTGACAGTGTTTCACTACTCACAAACACACACACACAGCAGACTGCTAATAGCTTAGCTAGTTTAATTTGATGTTTAGTTTAATGTATTTGCACCAAAGAAAACAAGTAATAAACAACAATACATATATATATACACACATATTAATATATACACACACATACATATATACATACATATATAAAATGGTGTGCAGGAGTGGTTGAAAGCACAAGGGCTTATGTAAAAACCACAACAACAAAAAACAATATACAGTGCAAAAATAACAAAGGTTTGTTAGAACAGATAACAAAACCTACTAATGCTGTGAGATCCATATAGATAATGTTTTCAGTGTGTTTTCCCACTCTTTCCTCTTGGCTCCAGAAGAGGTTTTCTCAGGGCAGTTTACCTCCTTAGTCTTTGGGTGCATGCAGATGTGACCAGAGCTTTGTTTGATCCTTAGCTTACTTCTCTCGCTGGGCGACTGGAAGGGGAGAGAACGTCAGCAAGAGAGGAAAGGAGAGAGAGGGAGAGAGAGACACAATGAATGATAAACTAAACTAAATAAGAAACAGCCCTTTTTCAGGACCCTGTCTTTCAAAGATAATTCATAAAAATCCAAATAACTTCACAGATCCTCATTGTAAACGGTTTAAACACTGTTTCCCATGCTTGTTCAATGAACCATAAACAATTAATGAACATGCACCTGTGGAACGATTGTTAAGACACTAACAGCTTACAGACGTAGGTAATTAAGGTCACAGTTATGAAAACTTGGGATGCTGAAGAGGCCTTTCTACTGACTGAAAAACAAGAAAAGAAAGATGCCCAGGGTCCCTGCTCATGTGCGTGAACGTGCCTTAGGCATGCTGCAAGGAGGCATGAGGACTGCAGATGTGGTCAGGGCAATAAATTGCATTGTCTGTACTGTGAGACGCCTAAGACAGTGCTACAGGGAGACAGGACGGACAGCCGATCGTCCTCACAGTGGCACACCACGTTTAACAACACTTGCACAGGATCGGTACATTCGAACATCACACCTGCGGGACAGGTACAAGATGGCAACAACAACTGCCCAAGTTACACCAGGAACGCACAATCTCTCCGTCAGTGCTCAGACTGTCCACAATAGGCTGAGAGAGGCTGGACTGAGGGCTTGTAGGGCTGTTGTAAGGCAGGTCCTCACCAGACATCACCGACAACAATGTCACCTATTGGCACAAACCCACCATCGCTGGACCAGACAAGACTGGCAAAAAAGTGCTCTTCACCAACTCCTCAATGGTTAGGGCCATTCCCCACAGAAATGTCAGGGAACTTGCAGGTGCCTTGGTGGAAGAGTGGGGTCACATCTCACAGCAAGAACTGCCAAATCTGGTGCAGTCCATGAGGAGAAGATTCACTGCAGTACTTAATGCAGCTGGTGGCCACAACAGATACTGACTGTTACTTTTGATTTTTGACCCCCATCCCTTTGTTCAGGGACACATTATTAAATTTCTGTTAGTCACATGTCTGTGGAACTTGTTCAGTTTATGTCTCAGTTGTTGAATCTTGTTATATTCATACAAATATTTCCGCATGTTAAGTTTGTTGAAAATAAATGCAGTTGACAGTGAGAGGACGTTTCTTTTTTGCTGAGTTTATAAAGAAAAATAGACTAGGGAGAGAATGAGAAAAAGAAGGTGGGGTTGTAGGGAATTGGGATTGGGAACGATTGAAAAATAGAAAGCAAGAGAGACCAAGAGATATGGAAGGAAAAGGGAAATCCCACATTGTCTATCCCACAAACATAGAGATAAATGTAAGAGACCATGGCTCTCGTTTCAGTTGCATATTCTCCTAAATATTTTTCTGTGTGACATGAAATTTTATTTTGGGAGCACCAGTGTGCCTACAAAATAAATTCCCCAGATAATAATTGTCGTAAAGTGAGTGCATATTCATTTGCATCAGGGTTGTACCATTACTTGGGCTTGTTTCTAGCCCAAATAGAAAGGACACATAATAGCGGCACAACATTTTTCCTCTTATGGCAGATTGTTGGGCAACATTTTACATTCGTTAACCATGTCGCAGGCCGTTCTCGGGCCATTTGTTTACACCTTGTTCAGTCATCTCATTAGCTACCTACCTAACAATCTGGTAACTAGTGTACAATTCTCAATATAATGCATCTCAATAGGAAAATATTTATTTTACACTATGTAGAAACCTAATATTGCACAAATTACTTTGTTATTTCAATGTCAATGTCAACATTTGAGCTTTTCATAATAAACAAATGTATTTACAGGGTTACATATTAGTTTCTAGGGCACAACATGTGCTTCAGAAGTAGCAAGACACTGAGACACTGGGCTAAAGTATCACTGCAATTAGATGCAATGCTGACATCTTGTTTATAAACAGGTGGAAATAAACCTGAGAAAGAGAGAAGAAAAAAGAGAGAGAGAAAGGAAGAGAGAGAGAAGGAGAGACTGCGAGAGAGAGGGAGAGAAAGTTGCAGCCTCTTAACAAATCCCGCTCTTACCCGTCCACCATCCCTGTCATTTCCTCCTCTTCTCTGCCCAGCCGAGCTAACACAGGTGTCATTTAACAAATTACCACACGTTGCTTTTTATAATCATTGTATTACTGTCAGTAAGGTCACTGCTAACTAAGGAACACTAGTTTGTGTGCTTGTGGATGTGTGTGTTTGTGTGCGCGTGGGTGTCTGATGCTAACGGGGTCACATTAGTCCTGTCTCCATGTTTCCCTGTCTGTCAGCGTTTCTCTAGCTAATGTCATTAGCTAAGTAGCAGCATTAGCACATTCCTGGAAGTATATTGAATAGTTTCTCCAAACAAAGACCTTAGCATGCAGAGTGTGGATGGAACATGTATGAGTGTGGATGTAACTATTGGCTGATATCTCCACATTTCTCTTTGGTATTTGACAATGTATCCACATATCACTGTGTTATTGGACAATATCCCCAGATATCTCTCTGCTATTGGCCAATATCCCCACATATCACTCTGCTATTGGTCGATACCCCCACATATCACTCTACTATTGGCCAATACCCCCACATGGCACTCTGCTATTGGCCAATATCCTCACATATCGGTCTGCTATTGGTTGACATCCCCACATTTCACTCTGCTATTAGCTGATATCCCAACATATCACTCTCCTTTTGACCGATATCCCCACATATAAATCTGCTATTTGACAATATATCTGTAAATAAACTGATGGATTCTTCTCTCTGTCACTGTGCCAACCTTTTCTTGCTGTTTAGTTCTGTAAATTATTGATTAATGATTGATGAGAGTACTTTATCCTTCATCTTTTATGAGGTTGGTTCTTATTCATTGGAATAGTTTGATTCCCATGGTTTGTATATCCCAGCCATCGTTCTTTCCCTTCACACCAGTGGAAGGACACCAGTGGAGAACAGGCTCATTGTAATGACTGGAATGGAAGGACTGGAATGGTATCAAACACATGGAAACCATTAATTCATTCTACCGCTTTACAACCAGGCCACCAGACACACGTAGCTACACTCTAAAGGAGAATTTACAAGAGCATTGACTTACCAAGGAGATTAATGGATCACTGAATGACTTCCCTGGCTGAGACCCTCCAGTGTACAACAAAAGCCACCTTTACAGGGCAAGTGACAATGTCAATGTCAAGTGACGCTGTCACTTTAGTGACAGAATGGCAGTCTCTCTCTTTTAATGGCAGTCTCTCTCTTTTATCCGTAGCGTTGAGGAGAGAGTGTTATAAACCCTTCTTTTGTTATCTGTCAGTGACTTCCTGTAAGCCCCTGCAGAGATATGTGTCCTCGGTTTACTCTTCTTTCAACTGTGAGCATATAATGGATTTATAGGCCCTTCTATCTGATCTGCGTTATACGATTTACAAAAGGCGACTTACATAGCAAACTATGTGTGTACTCTAGCTACCTTAAGCCAGTAAATGGATAAAGGCTCTACATGCATGAATACATTGAACACAGATGGTGTAGTGTATTATGAGACTTGCTATAACCATTGTAAGCAGCTCATGGCTCCTTATAACTACATAAATGCCTTAACATAATCCATAGTTATTTCATAGAGAGAGTGTTCGTTTATCCTTTTGCTCTGCTCCAGCTCTGTTGTTGACAGTAACTCACTGTAGAGAGCTGTAGAGCTGATGGTAGAGACGGACTGTGAAAACACTAGAATTGACATTGACATCCTGGTCACTCACTGGGTAGAGCCCGTCACTTGCAACGCCAGGGTTGTGGGTATGATTCCCACTGGAGACCAGTATGAAAATGTATGCACTCACTACTGAAAGTGGCTCTGCATAAGAGTGTCTGCTAAAATGACATCATGACAGCTGTCTTGTATTTCTCTGCTCACTATATGCGGCTCCAGTCCATGTCTGTTGTTGACAGGGTAGCGCACAGACGACTGTGGTGGAGATGGGCTGTCAAAGTATGTTAGAGGATGAGCAGAAGTGCCTGCCTGGTTGGGTGTTTTCCTCTCGCTCAGTGGGCTGCATTGTACCCCTGACCCGCTCAGTTGATCCACCCTCTGAGAATCCCAGACTACCCTCCACCCCCTTCCTTCCAATAATGGCTTGTGCCCCAGTCGTGTTGAGCACTTTGAGAGAGAGAGAATTCATGTCGGGTGCAAAACAGAGCAGCAGCGTTGTGGTGGATTATTCCATTTTAATGATACCATCGCTCACCTCTTCCACATGACTTTTGAGCATGACCCCTGATCTCACTACAACATGACCCCCGTTGTTCTGAAAATTCTTTGACGAATCTGAATCTGAATCTGAATCTGTTTTCTGCTCCACCTGTAAATCCTCAAAACCACAAAGATTGAATGCCTTCTTCATATATGATTAGTTTCAGCAAACTAGGCATATGTTGCGCTTCACTACTTTACGGGAGTCACATTTGAACGTAAACATACGTGTTTTATCAAAATGCGGTTTTTGGTAGAAATGCCTTCTGGAATGTGAACTATCATGTTCCTTAATAAGAAACTCGTACGCCATCTGTAAATACGATTCAAATTGTTAAATTATTTAATGAATTACAAAATGAAACCCAAACGTTACTGATAAACTTTTCCAAACAAGTCAAACAACGTTTATAATCCAACCTTACACTAATACGTAAATAAATGACAGAGAATCGCTATTGTCTTTACTGGAGAAAAATACCAAAGAACGTGCTCTCTTCCACATGCTTGGAAACACTACAGCCAAAATGGGAGCCATCTAGAAAAACTACAATTTCTGGCTCATTTTTCCAATAACAAGCATGAAACTCTTTCTAAAAACTATTGACATCTAGTGGAAGCCCTAATCTGGGAGGATTTCGCCTTATAATAAAAGTGACAACCATTGAAAATAGTGGTAGGCAGAATTTTTTTTTGGGAGGGGGATGGTTTGTCCTCGGGGTTTCGCCTGCCATATCAGTTCTGTTATACTCACAGACATACTTTTAACAGTTTTAGAAACGTTTGGGTGTTTTCTATCCAATATATATCCAATCTATATGCATATCCTAGCTTCTGGGCCTGAGTAACAGGCAGTTTACTTTGGGTATGCTTTTCATCAGGACGTGAAAATACTGCCCCCAACCCAAGAGAGGTTAACCATTTCCACCCGTGTAGCCAATGCTCCACGTGGTATGGTTAGGAATTCAACAACAATTGTAACCTTAGCGGACACTGAGGTTTTGGTGGTCTCTACTCAAACCTTGCCATCTCGGTGTCCATCGAGGTAGGTGTGGTCTGAAGAGGACTTCCTCAGGAGGGGTTTTTATTCGTAACAGTAGGGAAGGGCTGTTCCATGATGCCAGATCACGGGGGTGGGCTAATTAATTGGTTAAACTTTAAAGGGAATACAATTCTCTTTCATTAAAGTTTTAACATCACCTTACATCATTTTGCAAATAGTGTCATGTTTACTCATTCATTTTATACAAGAATTAGATTCAAACCGCATAATTGAGAAATGTACCTATTCAGAGATATAGTCATGTGTGTTTCCTGTCCTCTCGGAAACAACCAAATAAAACACACTTGTCATACCCATCCCTTAAGTGTCCACGGACCATTCCCACCTTCTCACAACTGGACATTTTGTATCAAATCCTAATTGTGGGGATCCTTTGTTCTCTCCATGTGTTTCTTTCTGCATGGCCAGGGGGAGAGAGTCTCCTCCAGGAATTTATGACCTGTGATAACAGAACCTGGGTGTAGGAGAGAGACAGGGGGAAGTCACTAGCTATACCCAGAAAGGGCCACATCATGACAACAGGATACAGAAGGTATAAACACTACAGTGAAATGGTTACTTGCATAGGTGGAGTCTTTTGTTTAGACATGTAGCTAGCTAGCTAAACAATGAACCATACACATACACGTAACGTTAGCTAGCAAGCGAGCCTGTAACTTGCAATGAAAAAGATTTTCTGACAAAATTAGAAACGTATAATATCTGAAAATGTCGCTAGACTCTTACCCATATACATGGATGAACGCTTCTCCCTCTCTGTCATGGATGCCATGGTTGCCCTTAGCCTTCTATGTTATCTTTTCAACTCTCCGCATTTGGCAATCATCTTTCTGGTTCCACCTAGCATCTCACTGATTTAAAAACTTTGTCAACTTCTTTCGTGACAAACAACACTGTTGATGGTATTTTGTTCCCCATCACTACTGTCATCAGAATACTCTGCAGAGTCCGGTTCAATGAAAATGTTTTTAGCTACATCAGGCTTTTCCTCATCATCTGATTCATTTTCAATCTTTGTTGATAGCACTTTTAACGTCAGGGAAGCAATGCAACACTTTTTCAGTTCTTCATGATATCTTTCAAAAAAAGCCATGGTAGAAAGGATTATCTATACATACTGAGCAGATCATGTTACAGACAGAAAGTGCTACATGGCAGACCAATCCGAACTCATCTCTCGGGCATGTCCAGCCCATCCATTATCTTAGCCAATCATGGCTAGTGGGAAGTTTCTTAAACTGGTCACATTTGGTAATGAGGTCCTGTATGGCGGGAACTTGAAATAAGCGTGATGTGGATGGTGTTTGGTGAGGGGGATCTGTATGGCAGGGTGACGACATAGTTTGGGCAATGATGTCTCATTTCTGGGACAGCGAATAGTGAATCAGGGAATAATTGACGGAATCAGGTAGCAGTGTGATGCTATAGTATGTGCTGAGGGGGTACTATGGGCAGGTTTTGGGCACTGTGTATGTGTAGCATCATCTCCGCAACACTGAATAGTGAATCAGGGTATAATTGACAGTGTCAGGTAGCAGGGTGATGGATTGCCTGATTAGTGTCCTGGCTGGGTTCTCTACACAGATGGCACATTAATAGTGGGCAGCTGCCCCCTACCAACACACAACCAGCTCTCTACCTGCACTCATCTCTGCACCCAGCACTCGTCCTCCGTCATCCCCTCAGTTCTCCAGCCCAGGCATTTGCCTTCTCTTTCTTTACTATTTATTTCTCTCTTTTAACCATCTATTGGGATGTGTGCCCAGAATGAATTAATATGCCCCCATATTATGTGTGCACACCTGGAAATGATCTTGCTCTGTCTGTCTGCCTGCCTCTCTCTCTCAGCCTCCTATCATACATCCCCTCCTCTTTCTTCCCTTTCTTTCTCTCGTTAGTGATTATGGTGGGATAGAGACAGAACAGGGATTTCTGGGGTCAGTGTGTTTACACTGTGTGGCCAGGTGTGCTCTTCCAAGCCAGGAGTGTGTATGCCAGACACTGACAGAGATAGGCCAAGGGCTGTAATATAACGTTGTAAATAACAACTCATATAATACAACCAATGGCTGCACATACACAATCAGAACAACATGTAACATTTAATGCATTATGCAATCAAGATCTAGGTCAACTTATTGAGGTCAAACTACCTCTTTCAATACTCAGGCCAAGATGTCAGCTCCATTTAAAGAGTAACATCGTGCTTGTAGATGTAGTACAATTGTAGCTAGCAAACATATAACATTACGATGCCATGTCAATATGATCAAACACAAGTTAACCCTAAGCTACAAAGATAAATGCTCTACTGACCATGGCTAAACTGTATGGCTAAAACCAAAACTCAGAACTTACAACCCTATCAAAAACAGCTAAGATCCAGAACCTTATGTCACCTCTTACCTAACCAGAAAACAAAGGTCCTTGTGTGCCCAGTTCAGAACCGGGATACTGCTTCTGACAATTGAAATAGGTTGGTTCAATGCCATAGATGAAGAAGAGTGACTATGTACTGTCTATGATTTAGGAGCTGTCGAGAATGAACTGCACTTTTTATTTTATTGTAAATTATTATATGATGATTTGAGAGCTTTACTGGTTGATAAAATGCTGCAAAGATTAAGAAAAACTTGAATGGCTATTTGTAAGGCTCCGGGTGTCGTGGGTGTGGAGTCAAATGCAGGAGACAGAGAGTTCAATGCTGCGCGTCCTTTAATCGCACCAATGCACCACAGGGTGCTCACAAAAACGTTACGTTCCCAAAACACAGGGAATCAAAATGTACAAATGGGACACAACGTGCCTATACCACAGAGCCGAAGGTTTACAATGAAATAATCCCGCACAACAACCAGGCGGGCCGGCTGTCTAATAAAGACAAACTAATTACACACTCACAGGTGCTACCACTCAACAAACAAGGAGGGAAAGGAAAAACAATCAGTGGCAGCTAATAGGCCGGTGACGACGACCGCCGAGCGCCACCTGCCCGGGAAAGGGAAACACCCTCGGTCGGACTCGTGACACTATTTAGGAAAAAAGTATTCCTGGTTTGATCTCTAAGGCTTGTAAGATGTGTCAAGAGAAGTATACTTTACATACTTTTTCTCAATTGATTTTCACTGCCGTGTGAATATATATACACAGTGCATTCGGAATTCAGACTCCTTTACTTTTCTCACAAGTTGTTACGTTACAGCCTTATTCTAAAATGTATTAAATCATGTTTTCCCTCATCAATCTACACACAATAACCCATAATGACAAAGCAAAAACGGGTTTTTAGAAATATTTGCACATTTTTTTTAAATAAAAATGAAATATTCCATTTACGTAAGTATTCAAAACCTTTACTCAGTACTTTGTTGAAGCACCTTTGGCATTGATTAGAACCTCGAGTCTTCTTGGGTATCACACAACAAGCTTGCTGCATTTGGGGAGTTTATCCCATTCTTCTCTGCAGATCCTTTCAAGCTCTGTCAGGTTGAATGAGGAGTGTCACTGCACAGCTATTTTCAGGTCTCTCCAGAGATGTTCGATCAGTTTCAAGTCCGGGCTCTGGCTGGGCCACTCAAGGACATTCAGAAACTTGTCCCGAAGCCACTCCTGCGTTGTCTATGTACTTTGCTCCATTTATCTTTCCCTCAAACCTGACTCTTCTCCCAGTCTCTCCTGCTGAAAACATCCCCTCAGCATGATGCTGCCACCACCATGCTTCAACATAGAGATGGTGTCAGGTTTCCTCCAGACGTGACACATGGCATTCAGGCCAAGGAGGTCAATCTTGGTTTCATCAGACTAGAGAATCTTGTTTCTTATGGTCTGTGAGTCCTTTGGGGGCCTTTTGGCAAACTCCAAGTGGGCTGTCAGGTGCCTTTTACTGAGGAGTGGCTTCTGTCTGGCCACTGTACCATAAAGTTCTGATTGGTGGAGTGCAGTAGAAGAACTCTGGAGTTCTGTCAGAGTGACCATCGGGTTCTTGGTCACCTCCCTGGACCATCGGGTTCTCACCCAATTGCTTAGTTTGGCCTGGCAGCCAGCTCTAGGAAGAGTCTTGGTGTTTCCAAACATCTTCCATTCAAGAATGATGGAGGCCACTGTGTTCTTGGGGACCATCAATGTTGGAGAAATGTTTTGGTACCCTTCCCCAGATCTGTGCCTCGACACAATCCTGTTTCGGAGCTCTACAGACAATGCCTTCGACCTCACAGTTAGTTTTTTTCTCTGACATGCACTGTCAACTTTGGGATCATATATAATAAATTTGCAAAAATGTATAAAAAAACAGTTTTCGCTTTGTCATTATGTGGTCATGTATGTAAATAGATTTTTTTTTCTTTTTTTTTCTTTTTTTTTATGTGGGCTGGGCATCCTGAAGATGCATGACACTCCTGAAGATGCATGACCACTCCCCCGGCTGGCAATAAGACAGCAGAAACCTACCCATGACAATAATAAAATCAATCAAACACATCATGTAACACTTGAACAATGCATTATTCAATCTGGAACATCTTTGAAAGTAGGCCTGTTCTGTTATGCATGGCCCATCTCATAAACAGCTTTGGCGCATATGTGTGCCGTGTAGGCATCTTTTTAGTCTAGGTATGCGTGCCCGACTGCCTGCACTCATCTGATTAGCTCACTGATGTCCTTGTTAGTACACATGGCTGAGTGTGTCCTTTTAAACGTGAACAAGAGAAGAACAACCACAAGGCTGCTGAGTGCTCTCACAAAGGACAGTGAACGCATCCCAAATGGCACCCTTTTATATATAAAGGGCACCACTTTTATCGTGCTCGATAAAGGGAATAGGGGACCATTTGGTATGCAGAGAGTTTGTGAAGAGAGAATGACATAGTGTTCTTAACAATGGATGAACTTTGGGTGTGGGAATGGGCAAAGATAAATGGAAGAGCTAATGGTTTCACCAGTGTTTCAGTTGTATCTGAGGTAAAGGGTCCTAGCGGTCCACTGATATGGAACATGGTACATTCAGTCCACAGAGCAAATCACATGCAGATGGACACAGTGCTCGCTTTTAGTCTGTTTCCCATATGGCTCCTTTTTCCCTGTAAAGTGAAATGTCAATGTGGCAGATTGAGACTGGGTTCAAAGAATTAGAATAGAATAGAATAGGTCTTCTGTCTGTGTGCTGAAACAGCATGTCTTAAATCAGTCAGGTCTAACCACAGACCATTCTGAGATCCTTTTACAGCCAGATTATCACGATGTAGGATGTGTGCTTTTTCATACATACTTATTGTAGAAACATCTGTTATGTTAGAAATGAGGGAGACCGGGCAAAGGAATGAGACGGCAGGACTTAGAAAACGGATCAACAACTACCAGAATCGTGGTGTTTCCTTGTGACGGATAGGTGTGACCACGGCCGTTGTGGAACAGGTAGGGTTGTAATTTCCCTCTGGGCAGGTGTCTAGGTGCCTTGCACTGGGCGCACACCGAGCAGGAGGAAACATACACCCTCACGTCCTTAGCTAAAGTGGGCCACCAGTACTTCCCACTAAGACAGCGCACTGTCCGCCCGATGCCAGGATGACCAGAGGAAGGTGACGTATGAGCCCAACAGATCAATCGATCACGAACATCAGACGGAACGTACTTACGTCCAACTGGACACTGGGTGGGAGTGGGCTCCGTATGTAACGCCCGCTCGATGTCCAAGTCAACCTCCCATACCACCGGTGCCACCAGGCAAGAAGCCGAAAGTATGGGAGTGGTGTCCGTGAACCGCTCCTCTGTGTCATACAGCCGAGACAATGCGTATGCCTTAGCGTTCTGGGAACCTTGCCTGTAGGATAGAGTAAACACAAAACGGGTGAAAAACATGGCCCACCTTGACGGACGAGGATTCATTCTCCTCGCTGCCCGCTTGTACTCCAGATGGCGGTGGTCAGTCCAAATGAGAAAAGGTTGTTTAGCCCCCTCAAGCAAATGCCTCCAGGCTTTCAGAGCCCAGACAACAGGCAACAGCTCCCGGTCCCCCACATCATAGTTACTCTCCTCCGGGGAACGCTTGTTCCATCCCAGACAGGGGATGGGGAGCGCACAGGAATTTGCACTGGACTTTAGGGCCCTGGCTGCCAGCGCGAGATGGAATGAGAGGGCTCTGATCGACTATTACCGATGTAGTCTACATGAGGACGTTCCTGCTGTACATGAGGGCGTTCCTGGTGTCCCTGCTGGCCTGCAGGGACACCACCCTTACCCTCGACCAGCTGGTGGATTTATCTATCCGGCTGGATAACCTGTTGGCCACCCGCGGACGTCCGGATCGGGGTCTGTTCATTCCTTTCCCCAGCACCTCCGTTCCTACACCTATGGAGCTCGGAGGTGGTGCTCTAAGGGTGACCGAAGGAGGGGCTGTTTCCTGCACTACCTGTGGCTGCAGAGGACACACTGCTGGTCGGTGCTGGAGAGGTTCCCCAGGAAGGGTTCTTTGGCTGTCAAGGGTTCTTTGGCTGTCCCCACAGGAGAACCCTTTGACAAACCCTTTTTGGTTCAAGGTAGAACCCTTTTAGGTTCCATGTAGAACCCTTTCCACAGAGAGTTCTACATGGAACCCAAAAGGGTTCTACCTGGATTCAAAAAGGGTTCTACCTGAAACCAAAAATAGTTATCTATGGGGACAGCTGAAGAACCCTATTGGAACCATGTTTTCTAAAAGTGCATTAACTCCTATGTGAAGAATCAACAGCTCATAGAAACCAAATGAAGTCTGTTAAGATGTCTTATCATGGAGAAATAACATGCGCAGTTTGATCTACTCCAGGAAGTGATGCTGCAGGCTAGGCCAGTGCTGCGCCCTCTCATTGAGTAACTCAAGTTGAAGACCGACCGAGGTCCTGCATGCTGCCATTAGCAACTCAACTATCCTTAAACCTTCTTCTGTGTGCAATTTTAAAATAATCAGTACAAGGACATACATCTGGTGTATTAGAAGCAATTATTGGTACCATGATTGTCTTCAAATTGTATTTTATTTACACGAAGATTGCAATTTTTCATTTCACTGTCATGGGGATTCTGTTTCTGCTAACAATGCCTGCAATACCGCCATCGGCCTAGAATGTCCATGGCTTCAATGAGAGGGGATAGTCATTCTCCCCTGTCTCAAACACAGCAACACAGCTGCCCTGCCAGCCACACTCCAGGCGGCTGCTGGTTGTGTGTGAGCGGCTCACATTGAGTAAAGCTCCAGCTTTCCCCTCTAAAAACCCTACAGCTGGTGCCTGCTTCCTGCTCCCTGCTGCCTACTAGCTGGTGGCTGGTGGCCTGGCTGGTGCTAGTCCCAGACACCTCTCTTCACACTGGTGTCTGTGTTTAGAATTCATGTTGTTTTCTCTCACGGATAGCAGATTACAGCAGAGGCAACAGAGGCAAGCCACTCTCTCTTTTTTTCTCTATTTGGCCCCATGCTATCGTTTCTGTGCTCTCCCTCTGCCAGCCCAGCAAGCCTGTGTGTGTGTGTCTGTTTGATGGGAAGAGATCCATGGCTGATGCTCTCTCTGTGCTGTGGCTCCTCCACCTCCTGGTGCCCAAGCTAACCTTGTCCTTCTGCCCTCACTCCACCATGCCCAGGCCCTTTGACAACTCCCATACTGGATCAGCCATGCTTTACATTGTGTTATAGTCACTCTCTCTGTGTGTGTGTGTGTGTGTGTGTGTGTGTGTGTGTGTGTGTGTGTGTGTGTGTGTGTGTGTGTGTGTGTGTGTGTGTGTGTGTGCGTGCGTGTGTGTGTGTGTGTGAATGCTTTCGTGCGTCTGTGCGTGCGTGCGTGCGCGTGCGTGTGTGTGAATGCTTTCGTGCGTCTTTGTGTATATCCAGGCATCTGTGTATGGCTCCTTTGAGAATGTCAGTTGATTGTGTGTAACCATGTTATGAATGTGTGATGTGTAATCTGTGTGTCTGAGACTGCAAGCGTGGCATACTACAATAAAATGTCTTCAGATTCAAATTAACGGGCCCAGCATTTATCAATCGTGGTTAACCTAGGGCACTCTAGGACATCCACAAAATACCCTATTTTCTGCAGCGTGTCTATAGAAACAACTGCTGTGTTCTTGAACAGGTTTCTATGTAAAATACATTTCATCTCAATGAGAATAACCTGTATATACAGTATAAAGGTTAACAATTGAACCAAATGAAAATGAAAATAGTATCGGTATATCTATTCCAAATCAACCCAGCTTGGGCCCACTGCTGATTTTCATTGGGAGCCTTAAGCAGTTTTCATAAGATATATTTCACAGTTACAAAAGTTGAGCTGAGGGGAACGAGGAGGTGTTTTAGATACACAGGGAGAGATTGAAGAAGACAGGGAGTGTGAAACGATAAAGAGACAGAGAACTCTCTTCAGGTAGGTGCGTCAGATGTGTTTCTGAATCTTCTGAATTACACCCACTCGACTCAGGGAGCACGTCCCAGCGAAAGGAGTGTAAGATGGGGGAGAGATGGCGCCCGAGTCTACCTGCCTGGTACTTTGGCTGGGACAGCTCACCGCTGACTGGTTATTTCTGTTTACCGCCTGGTGGAATCTAAATCTCCAACACAGGCGTTTTTCTCCCTCTCTCATCTGCTGCTCCATGGAATTGATTTCCACCCACTTGATTGCTGTGTGTTGTGAACTGAAGGAGGGATGGAGAGATGTAGGGATGGTGATGGAGAAGCTTTCTCCTTAAAGGAGAGCATTTTTCACTCCTCTTGATGGTGTGCGTCTCTTCACCTCTCACCTCTCTCTGTTTTGGAAAAAGAACATAGAGTGTATGTGGAGCCCCCTGCGTTTGGTAGGGTGAAGGTACAGAAGGGTGAAACAGCAAGTCCTAGGGAGATGGACAACCTTCAACAGAAATGATTCAGTCTGCTTTCAACAGCAAAAATACACACACGTTGCATGCGCCCAAATGGCACCCTATTTCCTTTATAGTGCGCTACTTTTGACCATGGCACATAGTCCTCTGGTCACAAGTAGTGCACTATAAAGGGAATAGGGTACCATTTAGGACATAGACCTTGAAACACCTTCACCTCTTGACACTGTACAATAAAATAGCGCTAACGTACAGGCTTTCCTTCAGGAGATAAACACATTTGGTTCAGTATGATGGCTCAGTAATACATGTGAGTTGACTTCACAATCGGGTATCCTGTACCTCTGTGATAAATGTGAGTTGACTTCCCCATCGGGTGTCCTGTACCTCTGTGATAAATGTGAGTTGACTTCACCATCGGGTATCCTGTACCTCAGTGATAAATGTGAGTTGACTTCCCCATCGGGTATCCTGTACCTCTGTGATAAATGTGAGTTGACTTCCCCATCGGGTATCCTGTACCTCAGTGATAAATGTGAGTTGACTTCCCCATCGGGTATCCTGTACCTCTGTGATAAATGTGAGTTGACTTCCCCATCGGGTATCCTGTACCTCAGTGATAAATGTGAGTTGACTTCCCCATCGGGTGTCCTGTACCTCAGTGATAGATGTGAGTTGACTTCCCCATCATCTGTCCTGTACCTCAGTGATCCCAGTCTACTGTACTTCTCCTGAAGGTTTTCCAGGTTTTCTCCGCCCGGTCGCTCTCTAGGCTGGCGTTCTGACACCTTGTTTAGTGTGTGTCTGTGTCTGTGTCTGTGTCTGTATCTGTCTGTGTGTGTGAGTGTGTGTGTGTGTGTGTGTGCATGTGCGTGAAGCACACTGACAGCTCTTATCTGATACAACCTCATCAGCTCCACACTTCCACAGCATTTCCTGCTCTCTGCATTCTTCTCTTCTCACTTTTCCTCTTCTCCCCTTTTCTTCTCCTATCTTCTCCTCTTGTTCTCTCTATTCTCCTTTCTTCCTGCTCTCGTCTCTCTTTCCCCTTCCTTCTGTCTCAGTGTTATGTAGGGGGAAAAACTGACTATTTTATATGGCTATTGTAGTTCAACACTGGGTTTGGGCAACATCCTATCACTGAAAATGTGTCTCCTTATGATCCTCCCTCCTCCATGGGTGTTGTACTACTATGTCCTTATGATCCTCCCTCCTCCATGGGTGCTGTACTACTATGTCCTTATGATCCTCCCTCCTCCATGGGTGTTGTACTACTATGTCCTTATGATCCTCCCTCCTCCATGGGTGTTGTACTACTATGTCCTTATGATCCTCCCTCCTCCATGGGTGTTGTACTACTATGTCCTTATGATCCTCCCTCCTCCATGGGTGTTGTACTACTATGTCCTTATGATCCTCCCTCCTCCATGGGTGTTGTACTACTATGTCCTTATGATCCTCCCTCCTCCATGGGTGTTGTACTACTATGTCCTTATGATCCTCCCTCCTCCATGGGTGTTGTACTACTATGTCCTTATGATCCTCCCTCCTCCATGGGTGTTGTACTACTATGTCCTTATGCTCCTCCCTCCTCCATGGGTGTTGTACTACTATGTCCTTATGATCCTCCTTCCTCCATGGGTGCTGTACTACTATGTCCTTATGATCCTACCTCCTCCATGGGTGCTGTACTACTATGTCCTTATGATCCTCCCTCCTCCATGGGTGCTGTACTACTATGTCCTTATGATCCTCCCTCCTCCATGGGTGTTGTACTACTATGTCCTTATGATCCTCCCTCCTCCATGGGTGTTGTACTACTATGTCCTTATGATCCTCCCTCCTCCATGGGTGTTGTACTACTATGTCCTTATGATCCTCCCTCCTCCATGGGTGTTGTACTACTATGTCCTAATGATCCTCCCTCCTCCATGGGTGCTGTACTACTATGTCCTTATGATCCTCCCTCCTCCATGGGTGCTGTACTACTATGTCCTTATGATCCTCCCTCCTCCATGGGTGCTGTACTACTATGTCCTTATGATCCTCCCTCCTCCATGGGTGCTGTACTACTATGTCCTTATGATCCTCCCTCCTCCATGGGTGTTGTACTACTATGTCCTTATGATCCTCCCTCCTCCATGGGTGTTGTACTACTATGTCCTTATGATCCTCCCTCCTCCATGGGTGCTGTACTACTATGTCCTTATGATCCTCCCTCCTCCATGGGTGTTGTACTACTATGTCCTTATGATCCTCCCTCCTCCATGGGTGCTGTACTACTATATCTGACCCTGTAAAACAAAACATTTCACTGCACCTATCTGGTGTGTCACAGTAAAATAAAAAACATCTCTCTCTGGGCCCTGACATCCATCCCAGTATGCATATTCAGCAAGCACGGTCTGTGTGATGATGCACACACTATGACTGACAGACAGGGGAGCTCCACTACGTGTGTGTGTGTGTGTGTGTGCGGTGGCAGAGGCTGTTGTGTGTGTATTTAGTTTTGACTGCCCATCACAACAAAGACGGCATGCTAGAATGTGTCCCCAAAGCGAGCCCTGCAGTGTTCTGTGTGTGTCCTCTGCCAGCGCTGCCATTTCTTCCAGAGTGTTCCGACTGAAGCACATTGGGAGAGAGAGAGAGTGCACAAAGCACACAGCGCCTCACCAGAGAGACCTCTATTAAATGTTGTGAAGAAAACGCTTACAGTGCAAACATCTTTCAGGAGTTTTTCAACTGATGCTCCGGACAGTTTCTCTAGGTGCATCACCTTCCTCCAGTGGTTTCAGTATTACACTGACCAGTATGTGTGCATTTACAGGCACCTTAAATTCCACCCATTGCACATGAAATGGCCATTCAATCTGATAATTAGCATAGGGTCAAACCAGGCCACAAGTCGTTCTCTTTTTTAATTTTATTTCTCTCATATTTTCATGTACTACTGGATATCCAATTGAAAGTGAGAAAGACGCTAGAGCGTTTGGAGACTTTCTGTTAGAAGGGAAGTGGGGTCAGATTCACACCTGAATACAGCGGACCACCCCAGGCCACGGTCGAAACTTCTCTCCTACAAAGTCAGTCGTAGCAGTGGCACTACAACTCTGGTGCAGTTAGGTGTCCCTGGATGTGTCCCAAATGACACCCTATTCCCTATATCAAAGGTAGGGCACACACTAGAATAGGGTGCTGTTTGGGACACACAACTGACTCTATATCCCCGCTCACCAAGGGACACACAGAGCTGTTGTGTGACTTTACAGTGACTTCTGCTGCAGATGTTGCTGGCTTCTTCCTGGCTGGATGAGGCTTCAGTCCTGTGGACCGAGGCTAGCTGGGGGTTTGACCACATAACTGTGGGAGACTGTAGCCTGGTCCCAGATCTGTTTGTGCTGTATAGCCAACTCACAATGATAACAAGGGCCAGGCAAGGATACCAGGACACACAGGGAGACACAGGAAGACACAGGAATTGACACAGTGATCTGGCTAGTACTACTATAGACCATGGTTGGACTGTAGCACACAGGGAGAGATGTAATTCTGGTTCTGTTGTGACTGTGTAGACTGATAACAGGATGTTATTGTGATATTTGGTGTTGTCACACACCTTGATGCCCGCTGTACCTGCTCGCCCATGTAAACACACAACTTGTGTGTGTTTGTGTGTGAACGTGTATCAGGAGGATGTAGCAGTGTGTCTCGCTGTGTGTCGCCTTACCTTTGATTGAGCAGCCAATGAGCAGCCTGACTGTTTGCTGTTCACCGCTGTGTGTGTTCTTACTGTGTTGCTCTTTTCTCTGCTGGTAGTGACAGAGGAGAGGAGCAGCTCTTTTCTGCAGCACTGATCGATACAGTTAATCAAGGGAAACTACATAGTGGCAGTCGTGCGTGCCTGTGTGTGTGAGCCTTTGTGTACGCACACACACACGCACACGCACACGCACACACAATCTTGTTTAACTATCCTGGTGGGGACACACAATTAATTCCCATTCAAAATCCTATTTTCCCTAACTCCTAATCCTTACTCTAACCTTAAACCTAACCCTAACCTTAACCCCAAAACCTAACTCTCAACTTAACCTTCAACCCTTAACCCTAATTCTAACCCTAACACTAATTCTAACCTTAACCCTAAACCCCTTAGAAATAACCTTTTTCCTAACAAAATGTCCCCAATTTTTCAGAGGTTGGCTTGTTTACTATTCTTGTGGGGACTTCCGTGTGTGTAAACACATCCAAACACACACACACTGGCAATCACTGTCAATTGAACTAAAATGTGAGATATTGGTAGAATAGTAGGGCTGGGAATTGCCAGGGACCTCACGATACGTTATGATCACGATATAATATGTATTGCAGTTCTCACAATTCTAAACTGTGATTGTCTGTCTGTCTTTTTTAACCACTTTTTTTGTGACATCCAATTTTGATCTTGTCTCATCGCTGCAACTCCCCAACGGTCTCAGGAGAGACGAAGGGCAAGTCATGGGTCCTCTGAAACATGACCCTCCAAACCGTGCTCCTTAACACCTGCCCACTTAACACTGCACCAATGTGTCGGAGGAAACATTGTTCAACTGACAACCGAAGTCAGCCTGGAGTTGCTAGAGCGCGATGAGTCAAGTAAAGCCCCCCCCCCCCCCTAACCCGGACCAAACCCTCCCCTAACCCGGACCAAACCCTCCCCTAACCCGGACCAAACTCTCCCCTAACCCGGACCAAACCCTCCCCTAACCCGGACCAATTGTGCACCACCTTATGGGACTCCCAGTCACGTGATACAGCCTGGGATCGAACCCGGGTCTATAGCGACTATTGCGTTGCAGTGCCTTACACCTCTGCGTCTGTCTTTTCTAAGAACTGAAACCTCTGCTCTAAGTATGCACTCATTTCTTTTTTCTCTTTCTATCTTTTTCTTGCCATTCCGCCTTGCTGACCTGGTTTCGGGGACTTTTGAAGGTAAGAGATCATAGTCTTTTATCTCTCATTCTGGATCTCTCATTATGGCATTGTGCACTATGAACTGAGTCATCATCTCAGACGGCTCAAATATGTGTTCAAGTCGTCCATTGATATCCATGCAGAATGTACACACAAGCACATCTTTTAAGATAGGATTCTTCCATGTTCTATCTATTATAGCTTTAGAAAGAGACAGTTAGTCCTCTTAAAAACCTAGCCTCAGGACTGCTGATACAGTACCGGAACATTATTGATAGTGAGGATAACACTAAACTCAGGACTGGGCGATCTATTGACAGTTTCTGAGCCTGATTCAGTCCATATGCAATCGAACAGTGACCAAGTGGCATATAATAATAATATTCCAGCAATCCCTCGGCTGTAGAAACAGGAGTACAGGACCCTGCTTCTTTCACCATAAAGCACGGCCAGTTTCTTCTTAAAAGCCAGCCGAAGTGAGTTCTTGGAGAACGGGAACAATGTCTTGTCTGGAGAACACAGCTGTGGCCCCACAAACGGCATACACACACACATGCGCCTGCTCACATACTCACACACACACACACACGTGCGAACATACTCATTTACACACTCACGTGCATGCTCTCACACACACACACACACACATACACACACACACACACACACACACACACACACACACACACACACACACACAAACACACACACACACACACAAAATTACACAAGCACATAAGCACATGCACACACCCCGTCTGCTTCGGCACCACATATCAATACTCTGATCTGTAATTTTCAGTATCATGTGACCATGGGCAGTTCCCTTATGTTTAACTGAGCTTGAACACACACAATGCTAACAGATGAATATGCTGAACAAGATTCTGTACTGCACTTTACTGTACTGTCTGATCCTCTGATGCTGACCACTGAACACACCCTCATGCCCCTCAAGTCTCTCATCTTCTATCCCTATTATCTTCTTTGTTCAGCATGAGTGTCCTTATGAAGCTCCTTAAGACAATCAACCCTTTATTAAAGACATAGCTTTGCCATCCATCCACCCTCAGTGCACTTTAATCAAAACACTCCCCTCTAAAAGCCACTGAGTTGCTGAGTTGGATGAAATATTTCCAAGTTTTGTGCACTCTAAAAAATGCTGGGTTAAAAACAACCCAAATTGGGTAAATATTAGACAGGTTATTTTGATCCAGCCAGTTGGGTTATTAATGCTGGGTTATTGAACTATGACTCACCGGATCAGCTCAGAAGGCTTAGTAGGGGTGTGGCTTTCACATCATTATTTTTGGTCACCCGTAAGAGTAACTGTAATTTCTGATCATCTGTTCTGTTGTATTGTCTTATGTATGTTAAGGTTGAGCACAAACATGTTTGTTACATTGTAGCGACTTACACAAGAGTACGAGTTCCTCAAGTGCCTATAAGTATCCCAAGTGCCTATGATTTACCATGTCACTATAATATTTAAAAATTAATGTTATACATTTTATACAAACAAAATGTGCAAAAATATTGAAGGAAAACTTACATTTGCAAAGGTCAAACTTAACATGATGAACATGAAGGACATGTACTCTCACAGGTGGCCAACAATAACTATCTGAAAGCCACAGCCCCAATAGGCTAAGTCTCCTGAAAATAACCAGATTTTTTCATTTATTTTGTATGTTTTTTTATTTCACCTTGATTTAACCAGGTAGGACAGTTGAGAACAAGTTCTCATTTACAACTGCGACCTGATTAACCAAACATGGGTTTAATTTAACCATCAGTTGGGTTTTTATTCACTTTCCTTCTGGGTTGACCCAGCAGCTTTGTCTTTTTTAATGTAATCCATAGGTTATTTTCAGGAGGTGTGACCTATTGGGGCGTAGTTTTCAGATAGTTATTTTGGGCCACCCTTGATAATAGATGTCATTGCGGTTCGTCATGTTAAGTTGTTACAAATTCAACATTTTCTTCAATATTTTTACACATTACATATTTTAAGATACATCTTATAACATTGTTATTTTTACATTATAGCAAAGTGGTAATTAGCCCAACATTGGGATATGTAGAGGCCCTTGAGGAACTCATACTCTTCTGTAATTATCATTAGAGCAAAAAAATGTGTCAGTGCCTCTAGCCTTCAAAGAAAGCAACCCAACTAAGTAACCCACCTGGCTGGGTCAAAATAATCCAACGTGTGTTCTGTCCACTATTTAGCCAGCGCTGGGTTCTTTTTTATCCAGTATTTGTTAGAGTGGGGGTAGGGGTGTGTGAATAGTCCACTCTTGCATATTCTGTGGATGGAACACATCTCACAATAATTTACATGAATACAATAAATAAATTCAGAGGGAGAAGATGCATCAGCGTCTGATGATGCTGAGCTGATTTCATGGATTTACAAAGATCTAAAAGATCAATCCCTTATTATGATGAGAACAGAGATGATACAGATCATCTGCAGGCTGTTTGTTGAGAGGTTGAGGGTAAATCCCAAATGCCACCCTTTTCCCTGTATAATAGGCACTGTAGTGCACTGCATAGGGGTTCTCCTGAGTGGCGCAGTGGTCTAAGGCACTACATCTCAGTGCTAGAGGTGTCACTACAGACCCTGGTTTGATTCCAGGCTGTATTACAACTGGCCGTGATTGGGAGTCCCATAGGGTGGCGCACAATTGGCCCAGTGTCATCTGGGTTAGGGTTTGGCCGGGGTCGGCAGTCATTGTAAATAAGAATTTGTTCTTGATTGACTTGCCTAGTTAAAAGAATAGGGTGACATTTGGAACGCAGACTGAGTCTGCTGCCTGTTTTGTTGTGTCAGAGACCCGAGTTTTCCTTCTAATGATGTTGGCAGATCAGCTGAATGGGACTGACCTCTGTGTCATCAGATTTAGCCAATGTGCTGGGTATGCAGGACTGACCCTGTGGACCTCGCTGACCCGGTGGCCCCTGGTTGGACAGGAATGTACAGGAATAAAGACAGGAAAGAGAAAAGGCAAATGCTTCGGGGTGTTTGAGTTTGAAATGAGACAGGACGTGTGTCGCTGTACAGTTAGAGTGTGAACAAGGGACGATGGGGGAGAAGGGGAGGTGGAGGGAAGTAGGGAATAAACTGTTGTCTGGGAGGTGACATTTTCAGCTCATTGAGAGAGGGAGGGAGAGGAAAAGAAAGAGGGGGGAGAGTGCCAGGGAGAGATAGAAAGACAGCCAGGCTGGCCATGCGTCAGTCACGCCATCTGACAAACACAGGAATAGGGAGGGAGGGTGCTACTCTAACATGGTTAGAGGTCCAGCACCACTTTTGGTTCCTGTGTGCCCTCAGGCTTGGAGGGAAACAAAAGTCATTCCACTAACCAAGAATTGCAAAGCACCCTTTACTGGCTCAAACAGCCAACCAGTCAGCCTGTTACCAACACTTAGTACACTTTTGGAAAAATATGTGACCCCTAAGGGTTGCAACTCACAGTTTGGGAAGCACTGACTTAGATAACACCTTTGATCATACAGTGATAGCAAAACATGGTTTTAATCCGAAGAGTCAGTATTGCCAATGGTGGAGATGATGTCATTTATGTTCAGAGTCATGTTCCTGTAAAGTTTAGAGAGGAAGCAATATGGCTACAGGTTCACCTGCCTCACTTAAAGCCCATTCTTGTGGAAAGCTGCTATAGACCACCAAGTGCTAATAATGAGTATCTGGATAACATGTGTGAAATGCTTTATAATGTATGTGATATCAGCTGAGAGGTATATTGTCTGGGTGACCTAAATATTGACTGGCTTTCATCAAGCTGCCCTCAGAAATATTCTGTATAAGAGGTCATACAATACGTTTTGTAGTGATTCCTATGTTGAAGATGTAAATCATATTTGCTGGTCTGTGACACGTGTGTAATGAGGAGCAACCAGACGCTCCCCTTGACCCATTTATGAAATTGCTTATTCCAGGTACTAATAAGCATCCACTCATTAAGACAAAATATTTTTGCAACCCCACCATGTAAAATAGGTTATGTTATCAACAACCAATGTTAACTTTTTAAGTTTGGGTTATGACAGCCTATTACAAATAAGTCTGACAGGATTTTTGACAGGATTTCAATCTAAAGACTGTATGGTTTGAAGTGACTGAAATGCATTAGATAGGTATTGCAAAGTTCAGAAGATCATCAGGCAATAATGTTGCATGATCTTCCGTGCAGAAAACAACACAATTGATTTAATGATTGGTATTATCCACTCAGTTCTAACTACTTGTGGCCATAGTAGAGGGAAACAGCATGTACTGTATGTACACGTTCCTGAGAGTCTTATCTTTCAGTGTTGGGGTCATAATATTTCTTTACTTAATTAAACCATTCAAAAGATAGTGGCATCTTTGTAGGAAGATAACAACAATAACTATGTTTATTACATCCACATCTAGGGGCTACCAGAGGTTACTGACTTAACCCAAGCGCGAGTTTTCTCTCGCGACACCATTTTAAAACCAAGTGACCCCACATGTGGTCGCGACCCCTAGTTTGGGAAACCGTGCATTAATAAATTGACTGTAAAAATGTTCAATTCTGATGGATTGATGATTAATTGAAAAATTGGCAAAAGGAATGGCAAATAAGTCTGGCTGCACAGCCATAAAGGATACCATACATTGAGAAATCATGTGACTAAACTGAACAAAAAGAAGAAGAAACTACACCATGAAACAAAGGTAAATTACATAAAGAATGATAGTTAAAAGCTTTGGAGCACCTTAAATGAAATGTTGGGCAAAAAGCAGAACTTGGCTCCATCAGTCATTGAATCAAATGGCTCATTCATCACAAAACCCAGTGATTTTGTCAACTACTTTAATTTGTTTTTTCATTGTCAAGATTAGCAAATTTAGGCATGCCAAAAATAAAATCTGAACCTATACATCCAAGTATAACTGACCAAATCATGAAAGACAATAACTATAATTTTGAATTCTGTAAAGTGTGTTTACTTATGTCATGCAATAAAATGCAAATTAATTACTTAAAAATCATACAATGTGATTTTCTGTATTTTTGTTTTAGATTCCGTCTCTCACAGTTGAAGTGTACCTATGATAAAACATTACAGACCTCTACATGCTTTGTAAATGGGAATACCTGCAAAATTGGCAGTGTAACAAATACTTGTTCTCCCCACTGTATATATGTATATATACATACATACACATATATATACATACATTCACACCCATACACACACACATATCCTATATACCCACACGTACTCACAAAGAATAAAACAATAAATAACATTTATAAAACTTGCAGCAGCACTATCAAGGTTCTTATTAGCTATTTCTAGCCTTCGCTGAGACAACAAGCCAATAATTAGTTTTTTGATTTAACAGCACCTTACACAACATGTATCTGCACATTTCCCATTTCCCTAGTCACCCTGTTCACTCTGTCCAGTTTGAAATATAGTTGAGTAGTGGAGACCGGAGTCAACCAAACTTGGGTTGTCTCTTGTGGAGGTCATAAGTGAGCTTTTCAAGAGGGAGAGAGTCAATAATCTGGTCAACTGTCTGAGAGGGCAGACAGTGGATTTGTTAAAATGATCTTATAACCTGAAAACTTGCCATACTGAGCAATTGTGTCTAAAATGAGAGGGAGGGATTTCTCAGGGTTGGATATGTAGAGCAAGACATCATCCGCGTAAAGCAAAATCTTTTGCTGCAGGCTGCCTGCAGAAACCCCCATAATACTTGGATTGCTCCTTATCAGCTCTGCCAGAGGCTCCGCCCCCAACAAGTAGAGCTGGGGGGACAGCGAGCACCCTTGTCTTGTGCCCTGTTCCAGAGGGAATCTGTCAGTTCAGTCCGTTAGTAGTCACCATGGCATTTGGATGAGAGTATAGTGATTTGATCCATTTAATAAAATTTGGGCCGATATTGAACTTTTCTAAGACTGAAAACAGAAAGCTCCACTCCATCCTGTCATACGCCTTCTCAGCATCCAGTGAAGCCAGCAGGACAGCAGGACTGTGTGTTTACTTGAACAGTAATATCAAAAAGACAGCAAATGTTATCAGAAGAGTATCTGTCTCTAATAAATCCAGTTTGGTCCGCTGTTATTATTTTGGGAAGAAGAGTGTTTAGTCTTTTGGGGAGCAATTTGGTAATTATTTTGAAGTCGAAATCCAACAAGCTTATGAGCTGGAAGGACGAGCAGGATAGGGGGTCCTTGTCCTTTTTGAGAAACACTGTAATGCGAGCTGTGTGCATTGAGTCTGGGAGAACTCCGTTTTTGCTAAAATCCTCCAACATTGGCATGAAGATAGGGCTGAGCTGGGGCCAAAAAGCTTTGTAGAACTCTCTGGGGAATCCATCTGGGCCTGGGGACTTATTAGGTGGCATGGAGGTAATTGCCTCCAGGATCTCCTCAGGAGTGAAGGGGGAGTTGAGATCTTCTTGGTCGGTCTCTGATAGTTTTGGTAGCGAGATTCCCTCTAGGAAAGAGTGGAGTTCTGCCTCCGTGTGTTTTCTCTCAGAGGTGTATAGTTTGGAGTTAAAATCATGAAAAGTTAAATGTATCTTTTTTGGGTCATGTTACCTCGTCCTCTGCTGTTCGGATAGCCATGATTGTACGCTATGACTGCTCTTTTTTTAATTGGTAAGCAAGCAATCTACTGGGCCTATTGCTATATTCATGGTATTTCTGTTTAGTAAACTTTTTTTTATCTCCCGAGTGTAGTCCAAATTCAGTCTGACTTTGGCTGCTTTAAGATGACTCCAGGAGGTGCTGTCTGGGGATTGTTTATGTATTTATTCACAGCATTCCAGCTCCCTCTCAAGATCTAGCCTGTGTGCTTCCATTGCTCTTTTCTTAGAGGAAGCATATGCAATTAGATGACCTCTTAGTGTGGCTTTAGCAGCGTCCCACATTGTGGCCGGAGAAACAGGAGAATCTTTATTGTCTTGTGTGTAGTTGTCTATCCATGTAGGTACCAATGTATGGAACGCTTCGTTTGATAGCATGGAGGTGTTGAATTTCCAGCTCTTTGACCTCGGGATGTTTTTGCAGAGGTCAAAGCGGAGGTGGACAAAGTTGTGATCTGAAAGTGCTATGGGTCCGATTGTACATGTGGCTGAATTTATGAAACTCTTTGGGATAAAAATGTAATCTATACGGGAGTAGGTGTTATGGACTTTAGAGTAGTATGTATAGTCCATAGATGAGCTATTAGTCTCTCTCCAGATATCTATCAGTCCCATCTCTTTAGTAAGAGAGTTCAACATCTTTGCAGATCTAGGATTTGTGGTGGGGACTTGAGATGATTTGTCTAGGGTTGGGTTAAGGGTACAATTAAAATCTCCGGCCACCACGCCAAAGGAGACACAATGCTCATTGAACAGGGTTATCATTTTTGACATGAAAGCAGGAGTATCTTTGTTAGGGGCGTATATGTTTAAGATAGTAATTGGTTGACCATATAGTGACCCAGTTATCAAAATAAATCTCCCCTCCGGATCAGATATGTTTTTGTCAATTATGAATGGAACATTCTTGTGGATAAGTATGGCTGTGCCTCTACTGTTTGATTTGAAAGATGAGAAATACACCTGTCCCACCCAAGCTCTGCGGAGTTTGGCATGTTCAGCATCACAGAGGTGTGTCTCTTGTAATAGCGATGTCTGCTTTTTCCTTTTTTAGAGCACATAGTATATTTTTTCGTTTTATTGCATGACCTAGACCATGGTAGTTCCATGTCAATAGACTTAAGGTGCTAGTCATCGTCATCGAACAGTAATCGAACTTTAGTGCAAGTCATCGCTGGGTAAAAGGGGGATAATAGGTACAGCTGCGTTCACATAAAAGGAAAATAAATGGTGTAAATAAAATAACAATCTCTGAACACCCCAGCCGAGTTCCCAAACAACTCAACACATCCCGTTGGATCTATAACCCCCCCGCTCAGTCTCAATTCTGTGTTCCGAATAAAACAAGAACCGGGAACAGTTAGCAACGCACAACGTCTCCCCCTCCCCACCAAAGAAATGCCTCATCCTCTCCACCCCGCATTGAGTAAATGACAACGTCTCCCTCTCCCCACCAAAGAAATGCCTCATCCTCTCCACCCCGCATTGAGTAAATGACAACGTCTCCCTCTCCCCACAAAAGAAATGCCTCATCCTCTCCACCCCGCATTGAGTAAATGACAACGTCTCCCCACCAAAGAAATGCCTCATCCTCTCCTCTCCACCCTGCATTGAGTAAATGACAACGTTTCTCTCTCCCCACCAAAGAAATGCCTCATCCTCTCCACCCCGCATTGAGTAAATGACAACGTCTCCCCACCAAAGAAATGCCTCATCCTCTCCACCCCGCATTGAGTAAATGACAACGTCTCCCCACCAAAGAAATGCCTCATCCTCTCCACCCCGCATTGAGTAAATGACAACGTCTCCCTCTCCCCACCAAAGAAATGCCTCATCCTCTCCACCCCGCATTGAGTAAATGACAACGTCTCCCCACCAAAGAAATGCCTCATCCTCTCCTCTCCACCCTGCATTGAGTAAATGACAACGTCTCTCTCTCCCCACCAAAGAAATGCCTCATCCTCTCCACCCCGCATTGAGTAAATGACAACGTCTCCCCACCAAAGAAATGCCTCATCCTCTCCACCCCGCATTGAGTAAATGACAACGTCTCCCCACCAAAGAAATGCCTCATCCTCTCCACCCCGCATTGAGTAAATGACAACGTCTCCCCACCAAAGAAATGCCTCATACTCTCCACCCCGCATTGAGTAAATGACAACGTCTCCCCACCAAAGAAATGCCTCATCCTCTCCACCCCGCATTGAGTAAATGACAACGTCTCCCCACCAAAGAAATGCCTCATACTCTCCACCCCGCATTGAGTAAATGACAACGTCTCCCTCTCCCCACCAAAGAAATGCCTCATCCTCTCCACACGGCATTGAGTAAATGACACAGTTGCCCTCGTCCAGACCACATTAAAAGAGGGAGAAATTAAAGTCAATAGCCTCCAGCCTACATATACCTCCCCCAGGGGACATAGGGAACCCCAAGTAATAATAGCAACAAAAAAACAGGGAAATAAAAGTAGGCTGAAACATTAGTAGGCCGAGGTTAGGCTATAGAGCCTATCCTTCTCAGCTAAAGGAAAATAAATATAAATTGGAAGGCTATAATGACATTTAGCGGGGCGGGTGGGTCTTTGGATATCGGCTATATGTTGTCTTAACTCCTTTAGTAATATAATTAATCGCATTTAGTCATTGGTCCGTTTCTCATTGACCAGGATTGTCTTTCAAAAAACATTTTGCCTCTTCGGGAGTTTTGAAGAGAATCCTGAGCTCGTTTGGGTATTTCAATCCCCTGAAGATGCCTCGGTCAATGGAGTATTTCTTCACTTCGTCAAACCCTCGGCACTTTCGGCGTATTCCAGGTGACAGGTCCTGGTGTAAAGTGAGTTTGGCGTTTCCCACTGTGATGGTGTTGTTTTTCGCCGCCTGTAGGACTCGTTCCTTGTCGGTGAATCTCAGGCGCGGTGGTTGTCTGGCTGCTGGTGGGGGCCTCAGTGCTCGGTGAGCTCTCTCGAGTTCTATGGGCCTGTCGGTGGACAGGTGGAGCCACTCGGGAAGTTTGTCTTGCAGGTAGCGGATCAGTGGCATGTTCCCCTCTTCTTTTTCGCCCAGATTTAATAGAACACAATTATTCCTTCGCCCCCTGTTTTCCAGGTCCTCTGTTTTCTCTTCCAGATGCTCTATTTTCTTTTTAGCATATGCTATTGTTTCCATGGCATCTGTCAATAAGTTTTCAATGGATAGGATTCGCCCCTCTGCCTCGTCCAGGCGCCCCGCGTTTATGGTTATCTTGTTGTTGATGTGAGGCAAAGCGTTTTCCAGGATTGTCACCTTGCCCCCTATCGCACTGATCTGAGAATTAATGGCATCTAATTTAGTGTTGAGTTCTGTACGTTGGGATCTCAACTCAGAAAGGATGTCTTCGACAGAGTGCAAGGTTGGCATTCGTTGGGCCTCGGGGGGGAGAGGGTCCTCTAGCTAGCTTCTTCTTGAAGGCTTTTTCCGTCGCTAATGCTCGATTCCGGGTAAAAATGTCACCTGTAGTGTCGCATTTTGTAGCCGTCAAAAAGGCGTTTGAACTTGGAGTGGAGGTAAGATCAGGAATTGGAAACGACTTGTGCGGAGCTCTTAGTTCATGCGGCCATCTCCTTCAAGGGTCACGTGATCGCTCCTGCTCTGCTTTCTTAACATCGCTATCAACAAGGCAGGTCCTAGTTTTGTCGCACCTGGACTACTGTCCAATCATGTGGTCAGGTGCCACAAAAGAGGGACTTAGGAAAATTACAATTGCCCCAGAACAGGGCTCAACGGGTGGCCCTTTAATGTACACGGAGAGCTGACATTAATCATGTGCATGTAAATCTCTCCTGGCTGAAAGTAGAGGAGAGAGTGACTTCATCATTAATTGTATTTGTGAGAAATATTTACATGTTGAATGCACATAGCTGTCTGTTTAAACTACTAGCACACAGCTCAGATACCTATACATACCCCAGAAGGCATACCACCAGAGGTCTCTTCACAGTTGCCAAGTCCAGAACAGACTATGGGAGGTGCACAACATAGAGCCATGACTATTTGGATCTCTATTCCACATCAAGTAACTCATGCAGATAAAAATACACCTTATGGAACAGTGGGGACTGTGAAGAGGCACACACACAGGCAGAGACACATGCATATACACACACAATAACATACACACTATATACACGGATTTTGTGTTGTAGATATGTAATAGTAGAGTAGTGGCCTGAGGGCACATATTGTGTAATCTATTGTGAAATGTAATGTAATGCTATTTTTTAAAAAAAATGTATTTAACTGCTTTAATTTTGCTGGACCCCAGGAAGAGTAGTTGTTGCTGTGGCAGCAAATTCTGTAAAAATGGAACAGCTTTCTGCCAAATGTTGACTCGTCACCATTCACCACAGTGCTGTCAATTTTTGGAATACCAGCCCACTGCCAGCTATGTTATGTAGCTTGGACAAAAATGCAAACACTCTTTTTCACCCTCCTCTCCATCCTTTCCTTCTGTTAATGCTAATCTAAATGGCTGAACAAACAACCTGGGCACCTGACCAATAGAGAAGCAAAGATTAACTCAATTACATGCCATATTTAAATGAGAGATTATGCCTGTGTATATTTGTGTAGGCCAAACAAAGGCTCTAATATACACTTGGGGATATGGGATAGAGAGAGACAGTGATATTGAGAGGAAAGTGTGTTAGCGGAATAGACTTATGGAAATTTCATGTGGGGGTTTGGATGGCATATGAGAGACCTCTCCAGAAAATGCATAATATAACGAAAGAAGATGATGTTTGTGTCAAAGTATTTTCTAATATTCATACATATCATATCCCAACTTAATTGGAATCCGTCAGTGCAGGTTCTCTGTGAGACCCGTCACCATGGCAGTTGGGACGTTTTTACTGTGATATGATGCAGTAAAAAGAGTGAGGTGGATTGGGACCACAAAATTGAATGGGTTTCAGAGTCTATGTGTGTGTGAGAGAGAGAGAGAGATGAAGAAATCATGTTTTTTCTTAATTACTGTGGTGCCAGATCGATAGCACTGTGGCATGGTTCATTATCTATAATGTGGCGTTTTAGAGGGGTGAAGACAGAGAGAGACACAAGCCTCCAATATCATTACTAATACAGTACATTTGGAAAGTATTTAGACCCCTTGACTTCTTCCACATGTTGTAACATTACAGCCTTATTCTAAAATGTATTAAATTGTATTTTTTTTCTCATTAATCTACATACGAACCCCATAATGACAAAACAAACAGCAAAAAATGTATATCACATTTATATAAGTATTCAGTCCCTTTACCTTTGGCAGCGATTACAGCCTCGAGTCTTCTTGGGTATGACGCTACATGCAAGGCACACCTGTATTTGGGGAGTTTCTCCCATTCTTCTCTGCAGTTCCTCTCAAGCTCTGTCAGGTTAGATAGGGAGCATCACTGCACAGCTATTTTCAGGTCTTTATAATAGATGGCAGACCGGTTCAAGTCCAGGCTCTAGCTGGGCCATTCAAGGACATTCAGAGACTTGTCCCGAAGCCATTTCTGGCTGTGTGCTTAGGCTGTGTGCTTAGGCTCATTGTCCTGTTGGAAGATAAACCTTCGCCCCAGTCTGAGGTCCTGAGTGCTTTGGAGCAGGATTTCATCAAAGATCTCTCTGTACTTTGCTCTGTTCATCTTTCCCTCAGTCCTGACTAGTCTCCCAGTCCCTGCCGCTGAACAAAATCCCCCCTGTATGCTGCTGCCACCACCGTAGGGATGGTGCCATGTTTCCTCCAGATGGGACACTTGGCATTCAGGCCAAAGAGTTCAATCTTGTTTTTGTCATACTAGAGAATCTTGTTTCTCATTGTGTGTGAGTCCTTTAGGTGCCTTTTGGCAAACTCCAAGTGGGATTTCATGTGCCTTTTACTAAGGAGTGGCTTCTGTCTGGCCACTCTACCATATAGGCCTGATTGGTGGAGTGCTGCAGAGATGGTTGTCCTTCTGGAAGGTTCTCCCATCTCCACAGAAGAATTCCGGAGTTCTGTCAGAGTGACCGGGTTCTTGGTCACCACCCTGACCAAGGCCTTCTCCCCCGATTGCTCAGTTTGATCGGGCAGCTAGCTCTAGGAAGAGTCTTGGTGGTTCCAAACTTATTCCATTTAAGAATGATGGGGGCCACTGTGTTCTTGGGGACCTTCAATGCTTTAAATTGTTTTAGTACCCTTGCACAGATCTGTGCCTGGACACAATTATGTCTCGGAGCTCTAGGGACAATTGCTTCGGCCTCATGGCTTGTGTTTTGCTCTGACATGCACTGTGGGACCTTATATAGACAGGTGTGTGCCTTTCCAAATCGTGTCAAATCAATAGAATTTACCACAGGTGGACAACAATCAAGTTGCAGAAACATCTCAAGGATGATCAATAGAAACTGGATGCACCTGAGCTCAATTTTGAGTCTCATAGCAAAGGGTCTAAATACTTATGTAAATAAGGTATTTATGTTCTTCATTTTTAATACATTTGCAAAAAATTCCAAAAACCTGTTTTCACTTTGTCATTATAGATAGATGAGGATAAAACAATTAAATAAAAGTGTTTTAAAATAAGGCTGTAACGTTACAAAATGTGGAAAAATTCAAGGGTTATGAATACTTATCGAATGCACTGTGTTTGCAGTTTACAGAGAGTGTTTGAGAGCCTGGCTGTACATACAGAGAATGTACACAACCATACACACACAACAGCACAGACTTGCATACACACGCAGTAGCATAGGGAGTAGTGGTTACGGAGGACGAGAAGATGGGCTCAGATGAGGAGAGGGAGATGATAAAAGAGATTTTAAAAAGTCCCCCCATCTCGCATGAGTGGTGCCAACAAACTGTGTCAAACAGGGAGCATCTCACTAATAGCTGTATAGTCTCCAATACCCACAACATTTAGTTTACATGGACTTATTGAGAGAGAGATGATGACAACATGAGTTTGTTGGCTGAATTGATGTTTTAGTAATTTACCAGATGCCCTTATCCAGAGCGACTTACATACATTGAGTGCATACATTTAAAATAAACTTTTTCATACAGGTCCTTCGGGGGAAGGTGAACTCACAACCCTGGCGTTGCAACTTGCAAGCGTCATCCTCTACTAACTGAGCCACACAGGACTGCATAAGTACACTGAGCACATTGTATTGCTGTGGTATTTACATAGAGCCTCAGATGACAATAACACATTTCTTCTACAGCAGTCTAAACACCATACAACAGTTTATAGAAAAACACAACACATTGAGAGATGAGGGGATTCCTCAGACTCTCTCTAACATGGCTTCCTTGTGTTGTACGAGAAATGTCTTCCTCGTATTTTCTCAGTAATATACAATGGGACAGTAAAGACACAGTATCTTAAATGTTGCGTTGATTTAAACTATTCAAACTCATTCTGTTATTCGCCTTTTGCCTCGGGGTAATGTAGTGATTCGATTTGACTCAGAGAGCTTGTCGTTCCTTAGCTTCTTCCACTGTAAAAAGGGCATATGTACAGTACAGTACATTATATATACACACAGGGTAGTGAATACGCGCACTATGCATGTAATTATTAATATTTCTGTGTGCATGTTTGTGTGTGTGTGTGTGTATGCATGTACATCCTCTTCCAATGTAAAAAGGGCCCTGTATGTATGCACAGGGTACGGAGCGAATAACACTACTGTTTCTGGTGCGTAAAGTGTATAAGAACTGGTCTTGTGTGCGTGTGTTTTGCTAGATTGTTAGTGTGTGTATGTCCACTTGTTCCACTGTCCCATTTTCACTTAGAAAGCTTACAATGTGGGTTATGTATTCTCAGTTATCGGGTTGGCCTTCCTCATGGTTCTTCTTCTTCACCATAAAGCCTGTACTGTATGAGGAAATAGACTCACCTACTTCCCATAACCTCAACGGTATCTTCAACGATCAATAAACACTTTTATTTCTTTTTACACTTATCCCTTATATTATATCCCGTTGATAAAGTAGACAAAAAGCAATCAAGAATAATCCATCCATAATCATTAATCAAATTATCTGTGAGCAAAACCGAAAGCTAGACATGCTATTAAAAGGCATGCTGTTCAAAGACATGATGCTAAAATACATGCTGCTAAAAGACATGTTGTTAAAAGACATGCTGCTAAAAGACATGCTGCTAAAAGACATGCTGCTAAAAGACATGCTGCTAAAAGACATGATGCTAAAAGACATGCTGCTAAAAGACATGCTGTTAAAAGACATGCTGCTAAAAGACATGCTGCTAAAAGACATGCTGCTAAAAGACATGCTGCAAAAGACATGCTGCTAAAAGACATTTTGTTAAAATACATGCTGCTAAAATACATGCTGTTAAAATACATGCTGCTAAAATACATGCTGTTAAAATACATGCTGTTAATAGACATGCTGCTAAAAGACATGCTGTTAAAATACATGCTGTTAAAAGACATGCTGTTAAAAGACATGCTGTTAAAAGACATGCTGCTAAAAGACATTATTATTAATAATAATAAATTAGTCCCTTTCCAAAGCCAAATATTTACAAAATATATTTAAATATATGACCTGAATCCAAACATAGATATGCTGCACATTCAAACTACCGTTAAAACTACAGACTACAGTTAGCTCCTTCCCAATGCCAACTAGGCCGTGAGAGAGAGGGTATTGTCTGGCATCTCTCCACGGATTCTCCCATGATGCCTCTGACCCAGGCTCGACCCAGGAACCTCTCTGATACAATCAGGTCAGCATCATCCGTATGACTCACAACACTGACTGAGTCACAAATAGCGCCCTATTCCCTGTAGTGCACTTCTTTTGAACAGGGGGCATATGTATGTATAAGTAGTGCACTATATAGGGAAATTGTGTCATTTGGGACACGTGACACAGCTCCAGTGACCCCACTCCACTGACAGAGGGGCCTTGAGACACTCATCATCTGGTCCAGTGATGACAATGAACCAATGGGAAAATCAGTCAGCTGGATGGACATAAGAGACAGATGATTCAATGTGCTGTATGTCTTGAGAATGCATGTGACACATAATCACCTTTAGTTCCAGGCAGTATTGATATGAACATATTTCAGCAATCATTTTTCCCAGGATTCTTGTTAGTTCCCCCAACCTTTTCCATTCAGCAGTAGAAGCTGTAGTACATAGACGATTAGAACTGATATGACTGTACAATGCTGAGGTCACGCTTCTCAATCTCTAATCTTTTGAGAGCACGCCATACCACAGCCCCACAGCTTCTGTTCCACTGCAACACTAGAACTATTCAGCAGTGATGTCTGTCTCATCCCATTGATGTGAGGGTTTGGTCAGATTGTTCAGAAGAGAGGATAGGCACGGAAATGCCACAGGAGACCGAATCTGCATCCCAAATGGCACCCTTTTCCATGTATAGTGCATTACTTTTGACCAGAGTCCTATGGGTCCTGGTCAAAAGTAGTTCACTTCGTATGGAATAGGGTGCCATTTGACATGCAGACAGACTCATGCAGAGAAATAAAAGCCTCGGCTAGACCCTTTAAACACGCAGATGGAGAGTAGAGTGTACTGCCAACAGTCAGATTCCAGACCCTTAGGCTTGACAGGGCTTTGTAGTGCAGAGAAGGTAGGAATCTATTACTGATGTAGCTGGGCTATGTGTGAGGAACGACAAGATGCAGGGTTCTACACTAACTTTTCCCACCTTTTTAGATGGTGGTTGTAGCACATGATTTGGTAGCATCTGTTTGTAACACTTGTCATCTGGGGAAGGAGAGGAGGACCAAGGTGCAGCGTGGTAAGTGTTCATATTTTTAATATTTTAATGAACACTGAAAACAAAACAATAAACAACCAATGAACAGTCCTGTAAGGTGCAACACAACACTAAACAGAAAAGAACTACCCACAAAACACAATGGAAAACAGGCTCCCTAAATATGGTTCTCAATCAGGGACAACGATTGACAGCTGCCTTTGATTGAGAACCATACTAGGCCGAACACAGAAATCCCAAATTATAGAAAAATGAACATAGACAACCCACCCAACTCACGCCCTGACCATACTAAAATAAAGATATAATAACAGAACTAAGGTCAGAACGTGACACTGTTATAAACATTTGATCTATAATTGATAATGATGTGGCCTGTGTCCCATAATTTGCCTGACTTCCGTACAGAACCAGGCAAATAATGAGTAGCCATCTTTTAAATTAGCATGCCCTTGTGCTCTTACATTCATTTAGATAGATTTACTGTAACAGTAAAGAAAAGAGACAGTTAAAAAGATATATTTATCATAGATATCTAAGTGCCATGTTTTCTTTTCTGCAAAATCCTCTAGATGGGAAAAAAAATGAGTTTGGTCCATCTCCTTCCATCTCTCCCCAAAAACACGCCTTATCCTCCAAATGAGTGCAGTCAGTCCAAAATGATTTTCTGGATAGTGTCTGGGATGAACAGTTCAAAAGAGACTTTATGTCCTGCACATGAGTAACCGCCATCCGCGTCGACCCTGATTGCATCCTTATCACATTGGCAGCCATGCAGGGTGGCTCATTCCATGGGCAAGAAGACCATTCAATTTAAAAAAAAATTGCATCCATATTTCACCTCCTGCAGGATGCTGATGAGCTGGTTGCTGACGGGCTGGTCCTGGGGCCGGCAGCTGACGGGCTGGTCCTGGGGCTGGCTGGAGGTCAATCTCATCCTCTTCTTCAAACTCACTGTCAGACTCTGAATTGACAGAGACATGATCCTCGTATTTTGGAAATTCTTCATCTTCCAAAGTGGAAGACACTCCTTCCACACTAGATTCTCTCTCTACAAAAATGATTTATAAGGCTGTCTGAGCAGATATTATTTTTGCCATACTGATTGATTGTGGTAAGGAGCCACACATGCAAAGCTATTTATTTGTTGTGTCCCTCCCCCAGTTTGCACCTGGCTGGGGTAGAGTGTAGGAAAATACAGATTTTGTATCAATGTATTGAAATAATGTATTGAAATAACATTGTGCAGGGTCCCGCAAGACATTGTGTAGTTTTACACACTACAAAGGGTAAAGAGTGAGAGAAAAGTGGGAGACAGGCAGGTTATTGGTGCTATGTTGAAACTGCAGGCTCAGGGAGGAGGAAGACAGAGTGAAGGCACACAGCAAAGCTTTTTGTTTCATTTTTGCTTGTTTTCACCTACACACTTTCCCACACTTTTATTATCCTCGGGTCCAGCGGACCCGAACCCCACATATGAAATATAAACGTGTAAGGGGGTGCACAGTGTTCACTCAATGAAAATATTATCTTTCACAAGGCCAATGAGCCTCAGGTTGAAAAAACGTTATTAATTGTATAATTTTTCTTTTAGTTAACATTGAAAATGGGTCCCACAGACCCGAACACCACACAAGGGTTAAAACGAGAAAGTGACCAAAAACAGGGTTTCCTTCTTAATGGAAAGCTTTGTAATGAAAACCAAGTTGAAGCCAACATTCTATGTTGACTTACTCATCATAACCGCACATGGTTTTATAGCAACAGGTGCAACAGACTAGCGCAACACTCTTCAGTTGAAAAAGTGGGAAACAGATGAAAGCGCCTACATTTCTCATAAAAACTGATCAGAAATGAAATCATGGAATAATTATATTGGAGCAATAGAACTTCTAAATTGCCTACCATAACTTCAATAACTTTTCAAGGACCAAAGAGCCTAGAGGATGGTAGGCTATTTGTTCCCATTACATGATGACTGAATTGCGCATCGCAAGTATTCACCCAAGACTTTTAACTTTTCAATTAACTGGTTTGCATATCCATTCTTGCCTTAGCATTTACTGGCAGAAATCATAACTTGGAACGTCTATCCCACTTCTACCGCTGTAGGTCTTATAGTCTATGTGTGTACAGAGCATGTGATACATAATCGACATAACGAAGGAACAGCTTCGGGAATCCCCCCCCCCCCCCCCAATTATATAGCCTAGATTAAAAATAGCATTATTGCACTGACATGGATGATTGAATGGCCTGAAATGTTTCCAAAATCTCCCCTTTAGTCCTGACACACACAGACGGGTATTCCTGTGCCTTTGTTGCCCCTTCACACAGACAGGGGTATTCCTGTGCCTTTGTTGCCCCTTCACACAGACAGGGGTATTGCTGTGCCTTTGTTGCCCCTTCACACAGACAGGGGTATTCCTGTGCCTTTGTTGCCCCTTCACACAGACAGGGGTATCCCTGTGCCTTTGTTGCCCCTTCACACAGACAGGGGTATTCCTGTGCCTTTGTTGCCCCTTCACACAAACAGGGGTATTGCTGTGCCTTTGTTGCCTCTTCAGACAAACAGGGGTATTTCCATGCATTTGTTGCCTCTTCAGACAGACAGGGGTATTCCCATGCCTTTGTTGTCTCCTCAGACAGACTGGGGTATTCCCATGCCTTTGTTGTCTCCTCAGACAGACAGGGGTATTCCCATGCCTTTGTTGTCTCCTCAGACAGACAGGGGTATTTCCATGCCTTTGTTGCCTCTTCAGACAGACAGGGGTATTTCCATGCCTTTGTTGTCTCTTCAGACAGACAGGGGTATTTCCATGCCTTTGTTGTCTCCTCAGACAGACAGGGGTATTCCTGTGCCTTTGTTGTCTCCTCAGACAGACAGGGGTATTCCCATGCCTTTGTTGTCTCCTCAGACAGACTGGGGTATTCCCATGCCTTTGTTGCCCCTTCACACAAACAGGGGTATTGCTGTGCCTTTGTTGCCTCTTCAGACAAACAGGGGTATTTCCATGCCTTTGTTGCCTCTTCAGACAGACAGGGGTATTCCCATGCCTTTGTTGTCTCCTCAGACAGACTGGGGTATTCCCATGCCTTTGTTGTCTCCTCAGACAGACTGGGGTATTCCCATGCCTTTGTTGTCTCCTCAGACAGACAGGGGTATTCCCATGCCTTTGTTGTCTCTTCAGACAGACAGGGGTATTCCCATGCCTTTGTTGCCTCTTCAGACAAACAGGGGTATTCCCATGCCTTTGTTGTCTCTTCAGACAGACAAGGGTATTCCCATGCCTTTGTTGCCTCTTCAGACAGACAGGGGTATTCCTGTGCCTTTGTTGTCTCTTCAGACAGACAGGGGTATTTCTGGGCCTTTGTTGTCTCTTCAGACAGACAGGGATATTCCCATGCCTTTTTGCCTCTTCAGAAAGTTAGTTTATTGTTGGTCAATTGCACATAACAAAAATACAATACAAAAAATAAAGGGAACACTAAAATAACACATCCTAGATCTGAATGAATTAAATATTCGTATTAAATACTTTTTTTCTTTACATAGTTGAATGTGCTGACAACAAAATCACACAAAAATTATCAATGGAAATCAAATTTATCAACCCATGGAGGTCTGTCAAAATGAGGCTCAGTAGTGTGTGTGGCCTCCACGTGCCTGTATGACCTCCCTCCCTACAACGACCTCCCTACAACGCCACGTTGCACCACAGACTGTCCAGGAGTTGGCGGATGCTTTAGTCCAGGTCATCCGTCACCTCATCAGGAGCATGCCCAGGCGTTGGTGGATGGAGCGAGACATGATGTCCCAGATGTGCTCAATTGGATTCAGGTCTGGGCGGGCCAGTCCATAGCATCACCGCACCAGCATAGGGTCTCACAAGGGGTCTGAGGATCTCATCTCGGTACCTAATGGCAGTCAGGCTACCTCTGGCGAGCACATGGAGGGCTGTGCGGCCCCCCAAAGAAATGCCACTCCACACCATGACTGACCCACCGCCAAACCGGTCATGCTGGAGGATGTTGCAGGCAGCAGAACGTTCTCCACGGCGTCTCCAGACTCTGTCACGTCTGTCACATGTGCTCAGTATGAACCTGCTTTCATCTGTGAAGAGCACAGGGCGCCAGTGGCGAATTTGCCAATCTTGGTGTTCTCTGGCAAATGCCAAACGTCCTGCACGTTGTTGGGCTGTAAGCTCAACCCCCACCTGTGGACATCGGGCCCTCATACCACCCTCATGGAGTCTGTTTCTGACCGTTTGAGCAGACACATGCACATTTGTGGCCTGCTGGAGGTCATTTTGCAGGGCTCTGGCAGTGCTCCTCCTTTCACAAAGGCGGAGGTAGCGGTCCTGCTGCTGGGTTGTTGCCCTCCTATGGCCTCCTTCACATCTCCTGATGTACTGGCCTGTCTCCTGGTAGCGCCTCCATGCTCTGGACACTACGCTGACAGACACAGCAAACCTTCTTGCCACAGCTCGCATTGATGTGCCATCCTGGATGAGCTCCGTCTCATGCTACCACTAGAGTGAAAGCACCGCCAGCATTAAAAAGTGACCAAAACATCAGCCAGGAAGCATAGGAACTGAGAAGTGTTCTGTGGTCCCCACCTGCAGAACCACTCCTTTATTGGGGGTGTCTTGCTAATTGCCTATAATTTCCACCTGTTTTCTATTCCATTTGCACAACAGCATGTGAAATGTATTGTCAATCAGTGTTGCTTCCTAAGTGGACAGTTTGATTTCACAGAAGTGTGATTGACTTGGAGTTACATTGTGTTGTTTAAGTGTTCCCTTTATTTTTTTGAGCAGTGTATATATAGCATAATATTTTTTTAAATGTATGCTAATTGTGAACCAAAAACAAGCGTGACCAGGTAAATCTTTTTCACTGGCATTAACCAATTAGAAATATGTGTCGCACTGCCAAGTCAAACGGTTGCAAATGAGACTGTTTTGATCGTAGTATTAAACCCTGAGATGGTTTTATCTTTGTCAGAGAAGAATGGTAAAATATTAATGTTCAGCTAGTCGATGTGAGTGGCTAGAGGTTGGTTTCTTTGCCAACACTTTGACCTTATCTTCTGTAAGCTAAAAATGCACTGTTGTCTTTGGGACCAATACATTGGATTCCAGACACATTCTAGCCGAGTACGATAGAAATATACACTCTATACACTAAAGTATGTGGACACCCCTTCAAATTAGTGAATTTGGCTATTTCAGCCACACCCGTTGCTGACAGGTGTATCAAATCGAGCACACAGCCATTCAATCTCCATAGACAAACATTGGCAGTAGAACGGCCTTACTGAAAAGCTCAGTGACTTCCAACGTGGCACCGTCATAGGATGCCACCTTTCCAACAAGTCAGTTCGTTAAATGTCTGCCCTGCTAGACTTGCCCCTGCTAGACTTGCTCAATTGTAAGTGCTGTTATTGTGAAGTGGAGATGTCTATGAGCACCAACAGCTGAGCCGTGAAGTGGTAGGCCACACAAGCTCACAGGATGGGACCACTGAGTGCTGAAGCTCGTAGCGTGTAAAAATCCTCAGTTGCAACACTCACAACCGAGTTCCAAACTGCCTCTGGAAGCAACATCAGCACAAGAACTGTTTGTCAGGAGCTTCATGAAATGTATTTCCATGGCCGAGCAGCCGTGCACAAGGCTAAAAATCACCATGTGCAATGCCAAGCGTCGGCTGGAGTGTTGTAAAGCTCGTCCCCATTGGACTCTGGAGCAGTGGAAACCCGTTCTCTGGAGTGATGAATCACGCTTCCCCATCTGACCAATCTGGGTCTGGCAGATGCCAGGAGAACGCTATCTGCCCGAATGAATAGTGCCAACTGTAAAGTTTGGTGGATGAAGAGTAATGGTCTGGGGCGGTTTTTCATGTTTCGGGCTAGCCTACATCATACAATGACATTCTAGATGATTCTGTGCTCCAACTTTGTGGCAACAGGTTGGGGAAGGTCCTTTCCTGTTTCAGAATGACAATGTCCCCATGCAAAAACGAGGTTCATACAGATTTTTTTTTTTGAGATCAGTGTGGAAGAACTTGACTGGCCTGCACAAAGCTCTGACCTCAACCCCATCGAACACCTTTGGGATGAATTGAAACGCCAACTGTGAGCAAGACCTAATCGCTTGACCTCACTAGTCCTCTTGCGGCTGAATGGATAGGCACATAGACCACTGTTTTCCCTCTGTCTTTACGAGACAAATGAAAAGCTAGTCTGAGAGGCTGCTTTATCTGAAAACTACACAGGAATCTATACACACACAGTCCATCAATAAAAACAATATCAATTATATCCAGCTCTACAGTTGTGTCTTAGTGCTCCTCTTCTTTGGCCCTTAAAGACAAGCCCGTATAGACAGTATATATAGTATTTGTATAGTATTTATAGTATTTGTATACCGATCCAACAGACCCACAGATCACACAATCTCTATGGCACTCCACACTGCCCGCTCCCAGCTGGACAAGAGGAACACCTACTGTATGTGAGAATGCTGTTCATTGACTACAGCTCAGCGTTAAACACCATAGTGCCCTCCAAGCATCACTAAACTGAACACCTCCCTCTGCAACTGGATCCTGGCCTTTCTGAAGGGCCGCCCACAGATGGGGAAGGTAGGAAACAACACATCCGCCACACTAACCTTCAAAATTGGGGCCCCTCAGGGGTTCATGCTTTGTCCCTGCCTACACACCCTGTTCACATTTGACTGCATGGCCAAGCAAGACTCCAAAATCATCATTAAGTTTGCTGACGACACTACAATGGTAGGCCTGATTGCAGACGACGATGAGACAGCCTATAGGAAGGAGGCCAGTTACCTGGCAGTGTGGTGCCTGAACAACAACCTCTCTCTCAACATCAGTAAGACCAAGGAGCTGATTGTGGATTACAGGAAATGGAGTGGAGCATGTCGAGAGTTTTAAGTTCCTCAGTGTACACATCACTAAGTAATTAACATGGTACACACACACAACACGTCTTCCCCGTCAAGAGGCTGAAAATCTTTGCCATGGGCCCTCAGTTCCTCAAAACGTTATACAGCTACGTCATTGAGAGCGTATTGGCTGGCTTTATCACTGTTTGGTATGGCAATTGCTTGGCATCCGACTGCAAGTCGCTAATGAGAGTATTGCGTATGGCCCAGTACATCACTGGGGCTGAGGTTCCTGCTATCCAGGACCTCTGTACCAGGCAGTGTCAGAGGAAGGCCCTAAAAACTGTCAAAGCCACCCAAGTCACAGACTGTTCTCTCATCTGCCACACGGCAAGTGGCACCGATGCACCCTGAACAGCTTCTACCCCCAAGCCACAAGACTTCTAAATAGTTAACCAAATAGCTACACGGACTATATGCATTGACCCTTTTTGCACAAAATCTTTTGACTCACATATGCTTTTGCTACTGTTTATTATCTATCCTGTTGCTTAGTCACTTTACCCCGACCAACAGTATATGTACATATCTACCTCAATTACCTCGTACCCCTACACATCGACTCAGTACTGGTACCCCGTGTATGTAGCCAAGTTATCGTTACTCATCGTGTATTTATTCCTTGGGTTATTATTTTTCTCTCTGCTTTGTTGGGAAGGGCCCATTAGAGAGCATTTTACTCTTAGTCTACACCTGTTCTTTACGAAGCATGTAACAAATAACAATTCATTTGATTTGAAGTACGTCAATTCCAGTTGAAGATCTCTCCCCTCCAACAGGGACCTTCTTCTGCGCCCCTTCTTCTGCCGTTCCCTCTGGTCTTTGTTGTTTCTGGCCCCATCCAGTTAACCTATGACCTGGGGAAACCGGTTCAGTAATGGGATCAGTGGACTACCAGTCGACCCTCTTCACGCTCTATCACCCCTCTGGTAAAGTGGAAGATAGAGAGGGTGATGAGAGGCAAGGAGAGGGGGCTCTCTCTTTACAAAGCTACTCCTTTGGAAACACACCTCCTTCTGACTAGTTTTAAACCTATTTTCTGAATTGGACCGTAACTGTCTTCCTCTTTTGAAGCTGAATTCATGATTGGATTGGAAATTCTTGGTTGGCAATTCTAGGTTTCCCAAGAGACTGTGGGCAATTTTGTAATCTTGTGTCATTGACAGATCTACTTTGCCCTTGACGAGACACCAGTGTAGCTGGTATGGTATGGGGGGGGGATGGAGAATGGAGAAAGAGAGAGAGAGAGAGAGAGAGAGAGAGAATGGAGAAAGATAGAGAGAGAATGGAGAAAGAGAGAGAGAGAGAGAGAGAGAGAGAGAGAATGGAGAAAGATAGAGAGACGTAGAGAGAAATAAAGAGAGCTGGAGGGATAGCTGACTCACTCTTCTCTCACTACTGACAATCCTCGCTTTCTTTCAACTTTCAACTACTTGGCAGAAAAACACAGTCCTGTCTAGTTCTTAATGTTGGTGGGTCTGGATAACCTTTTACCTAAGCACTAGCATCAGCAACTATCCAAACTTCTTTTGTTTACTTGTTGTTTTCTTTCCACATTTCTCAGCTATGATTCAGTTTTTTTATTTTTGTCTATGCTTACTAGTTACTAGAGTATGCCTCGTATCAACCCCTACAGTTTTTTTTTCCAATGCCAGAGCTAAATAATGTCTAGTAATCAAATCACTAACCTCTATCTGTCCACAACATTGTTCTAATGGAACGATCCGAATGGCAGTTTTTGTTTTCCCAGTCAGAGCTAAGAAACAAGATATCTCCAGCCAGATAACGTAGTGAGCATGACAGCTGCCCCCTGCTCTGTCTGGCCTGGCTCTGAATGTGTCCCAAATGGCACCCTACAGTACTCCATCTAGTGCACTACTTTGCTCTACTTTGATCGTTGGAGCGATGGAGGGAGATAAAGGGAAGCCATGATGTAATTTTCTGGCCTGTTTGTGTGTTTTGTTGCATGTGGTGTAGTTGCCATGTCATTACAGACAACAGCTTTCCTTTTCTGGGCTAGGAGTAGGAGATACACCTGATATGCTCTCTCCCTCTCCCTTCTCTTTCTCTTTCTTTTTCTCTCTCTCTCTCTCTCTCTCAGCTATCTACGTGTCTATGTTTCTGTCTTATATAAATAGCATGCTCAACACTAAGGAAAATAAAAGCAGTTAAGGTACAAGCAGACAATGCTGACGCAGGCAAGAGAAGACAGACTACATTGAAAAGAGCGTTGCCATGTTAGGAAAATTGTGATTATGACAGAGAATAGGCAGCAGACATTGGAGATCCTGGTCCTTTTATTCATACGCCCCCGGTATTGTCTCTACATTCTTCTGTGCTTTTCTCCCTTCCCTCTCTTTTCTCCTCTGTTTGGTCTTGAAAGAAAAACAGCTCGTCACTTGGACTTAATGGCTTAATTGCTGCCTAAGCCGCAGAGAAATCTCACAATACATTAATGGATGGTGAAAATATTGAGAATTGATTTGAATAATCTTCCCTTTTAACGGAATTACATGTTAGTAAAAGACAGGGTGAATCAGTTCCACAAACTCCAGGAAATGGGAGTGTACTCAAATTGTGATGAAGCCCTTTTGGAATGTTTCATAAGACCTGGACAAACAACCACGCCAAAACTAAGACTACATAAACATTTACATGATGTTCAGTGGCGTTGTCTCTTTTAGTTTAACATGGCAGAAATATCTTGTGCCAATGTGAATACTCCAGTTGCTATTTTACAAACTTTTACAG
>NC_092168.1:34022183-34027183 GCF_045791955.1 Oncorhynchus clarkii lewisi | reverse complement strand
TATATATTGTAATTTTTTACTGCTCCTCTTTAATTATTTGTTACTTTTATTTCTTATTCTTATCCGTATTTTATTAAACTGCACTGTCGGTTAGGGGCTCGTAAGTAAGCATTTCATTGTAAGGAGCAATGGCATAGTCTTGTAAGATGATATTTCTAACCAGTGAGTCAGTGCACAATTATACACTAAGTAGCCTGCCTTATTTCACCCAACTGAGGCACATGCTCATACATCCATTCACAAAATGAGACACTTTCTCCCTTAACCCCTTTCTAACAACTTCACTAGACAGACATGACTGGCCTCAGCCATTGGCACGCCCTCCTCCTCCTCTTCCATATCTGATTTCAATCTGTCATTTCCAGTGTCCTCTCCTCCTCTCCTCTCCTCTCTTCTCCTTTCATCCCCAGGATTCAATCCATCAGTTGTCTCTCTACATCAGGCTCTCTGTCCTGTAGGGTTTTTATTCTAATAATTAGCTGGTTGATAAGCTGAATCAGGTTAGTTACAACCGGGGTTGGAATGAAAACCGACAGGAACGTAGCTCTCCAGGAACAGGGTTTGGGTTAAAACCTATAGGAGGGTAGCTCTCCAGGAACAGGGTTGGAGTTAAAACCTACAGGAGGGTAGCTCTCCAGGAACAGGGTTGGAGTTAAAACCTACAGGAGGGTAGCTCTCCAGGAACAGGGTTGGAGTTAAAACCTACAGGAGGGTATCTCTCCAGGAACAGGGTTGGAGTTAAAACCTACAGGAGGGTTGCTCTCCAGGAACAGGGTTGGATTGCTCTACATGCTCTGCATTACTTTACTTAAACTGATGTTGGACATTTAATTTTGTCACATGATCAATAGGTGGGACTTTCAGCAAGGCTTAGGGCTAACCCTAACCCTTCTATCCATCAAATCAAATTGTATTGTATTGATCACATACACGTGTTTAGCATATGTTATTGCGGGTGTAGTGAAATGCTTGTGCCTCTAGTTCTAACAGTGCAGCAATATCTAACATGTAATATCTAACAATTTCACAACAACTACCTAATACACACAAATCTATTTAAAGGAATGGAATGAAGAATATATCTATACAGTGCCTCGCGAAAGTATTCGGCCCCCTTGAACTTTGCGACCTTTTGCCACATTTCAGGCTTCAAACATGAAGATATAAAACTGTATTTTTTTGTGAAGAATCAACAACAAGTGGGACACAATCATGAAGTGGAACGACATTTATTGGATATTTCAAACTTTTTTAACAAATCAAAAACTGAAAAATTGGGCGTGCAAAATTATTCAGCCCCTTTACTTTCAGTGCAGCAAACTCTCTCCAGAAGTTCAGTGAGGATCTCTGAATGATCCAATGTTGACCTAAATGACTAATGATGATAAATACAATCCACCTGTGTGTAATCAAGTCTCCGTATAAATGCACCTGCACTGTGATAGTCTCAGAGGTCCGTTAAAAGCGCAGAGAGCATCATGAAGAACAAGGAACACACCAGGCAGGTCCGAGATACTGTTGTGAAGAAGTTTAAAGCCGGATTTGGATACAAAAAGATTTCCCAAGCTTTAAACATCCCAAGGAGCACTGTGCAAGCGATAATATTGAAATGGAAGGAGTATCAGACCACTGCAAATCTACCAAGACCTGGCCGTCCCTCTAAACTTTCAGCTCATACAAGGAGAAGACTGATCAGAGATGCAGCCAAGAGGCCCATGATCACTCTGGATGAACTGCAGAGATCTACAGCTGAGGTGGGAGACTCTGTCCATAGGACAACAATCAGTCGTATATTGCACAAATCTGGCCTTTATGGAAGAGTGGCAAGAAGAAAGACATTTCTTAAAGATATCCATAAAAAGTGTTGTTTAAAGTTTGCCACAAGCCACCTGGGAGACACACCAAACATGTGGAAGAAGGTGCTCTGGTCAGATGAAACCAAAATTGAACTTTTTGGCAACAATGCAAAACGTTATGTTTGGCGTAAAAGCAACACAGCTGAACACACCATCCCCACTGTCAAACATGGTGGTGGCAGCATCATGGTTTGGGCCTGCTTTTCTTCAGCAGGGACAGGGAAGATGGTTAAAATTGATGGGAAGATGGATGGAGCCAAATGCAGGACCATTCTGGAAGAAAACCTGATGGAGTCTGCAAAAGACCTGAGACTGGGACGGAGATTTGTCTTCCAACAAGACAATGATCCAAAACATAAAGCAAAATCTACAATGGAATGGTTCAAAAATAAACATATCCAGGTGTTAGAATGGCCAAGTCAAAGTCCAGACCTGAATCCAATCGAGAATCTGTGGAAAGAACTGAAAACTAATGTTTCAGTCTCAGTCTCTCAATGTGCAAAACTGATAGAGACATACCCCAAGCGACTTACAGCTGTAATCGCAGCAAAAGGTGGCTTTGCAAATTATTACCTTAAGGGGGCTGAATAATTTTGCTCGCCCAATTTTTCAGTTTTTGATTTGTTAAAAAAGTTTGAAATATCCAATAAATGTCATCGCCACTTCATGATTGTGTCCCACTTGTTGTTGATTCTTCACAAAAAAATACAGTTTTATATCTTTATGTTTGAAGCCTGAAATGTGGCAAAAGGTCGCAAAGTTCAAGGGGGCCGAATACTTTCGCAAGGCACTGTATATATATATATATATATCATATATAGCAGCATAGACTAAGATACAGTAGAATAGTATAGAATACAATATATACAAATGAGATGAGTAATGCAAGACATGTAAACATTATTAAAGTGACATTATTAAAGTGACTAGTATCATTTATTAAAGTTGCCAATCATTTCAAATCTGTGTATATAGACAGCAGCCTCTCTGTGCTAGTAATGGCTATTTAACAGTCTGATGGCTTTGAGATAGAAGCTGTTTTTTAGTCTCTCGGTCCCAAGTTTGATGCACCTGTACTGACCTCGCCTTCTGGATGATAGCGGGGTGAACAGACAGTGGCTCGGGTGGTTGAACTCCTTGATGATCTTTTTGGCCTTCCTGTGACATCGGGTGCTGTACTGTCGGTGTCCTGGAGGGCAGGTAGTTTTCCCCCGGTGATGCGTTGTGCAGACCGCACCACCCTCTGGAGAGCCCTGCGGTTGTGGGCGGTGCAGTTGCCGTACCAGGCGGTGATACAGCTCGACAGGATGCTTGTGGTATCAGGTCTACCAAGACAGACTCAAGACAGTCAGTTTCATATACACTCAACTGAACCCAACCCATAAATCTCCTCTTTCGGTTTTAGTTGAAGAAGTGTATCCTCACGAATAAGATGTGATCTCCAAGGTTACTATTGAAGAAGATGAATACTGTGTGGCTATGATTACAAATAAAACAGAGAAATATATATTAATCTCTTACACTCATTGTTTTCCTTCATAATGAGATTTACCGATGAGCAATAACAGACTGCACCAAATTCAACTGATATTACTTCACTGTCAGGGTCAGGTGAAAGTGGGCGCCTGGGGCGGGCTGCAGGGAAGTGGGAAAACACACATACTCATTAGGTGAAGAATGGGGACATCAGATAACAACAGAAAAATGGACACACACACACACACATCAGAATTACTTCTACTGATGGATACTATCGGTGGCCTGTCTTGTAGTCATCAGGCCGGCTTTGGCACTATTATGAGCCTCAGATGTGCAGGGTCATGACACACTCTGTGACTTCCCTTCTTCCTCTCCGTGTCGTGTCTATAATGGAGAACAGAGAGAGAGATAGTTGGCTCCTCTTTCTCTTCTCCCAATTCCATCTTCAGTTGTACCCTGCTCCATGCCCAGTTCATCTCTCCTCCCTGCCACTGCCAGTCTCTTCATTATTCTACCCCAGCAGATGGGATAGAGAGAGAGAAGGCTTTTGAGCTTCATTCATTGCGACGTGTTTTTCATTAACACCTAATTCAGTGTCAGGTAACATAACCAGCAGCAGCCAAAGGCGATATAACAATTATTGGATGAGATTGGCAGGTTTAGCCTTCTGTCGTCCTTCCCTATTATACTATGCTACTGGGTGTGTATGTTGGACTTTTTCACAGCTGATACCACTTTCATTTTGTAATTGACTAGTGTCATAGTCTAACTTTATGAAAAGGAAGTTGCTTTATGGTGCTTGTTATGATAGTAATTGACTTAGGCCACACCCATAGCCTGATGTTATTTCATGTGTTATCCTTGTATCACCCTGAGTAACATCGGTGCAGGGGCACTAGTCCCGCGGGCCAGAGTTGAGTGACAGCTGAAGTATCTACTACCTTTTTAAATAATTATTATATATTTTTTTTACCCCATTTTCCTGAGTTGCAACTGCAACTCCCGTGCGGACTCGGGAGAGGCGAAGGTCAAGAGCCGTGCGTCCTCTGAAACACAACCCAACCAAGCCGCACTGCTTATTGACACAATGCCCACTTAACCCGGAAGTCTGACGCAACAATGTGTCGAAGGAAACACTGTACACCTGTCGACCATGTCAGTGTCCACTGCACACGGCCCGCCATAGGAGTCGCAAGTGCGCGATGGGACAAGGACATTCCTGCCGGCCAAACCCTCCCCGAACCCAGGCGACACTGGGCAAATTGTGTGCCGCCCCAGGGGTCTCCCGGTCACGGCCGGCTGCGACAGAGCCTGGACTTGAACCCAGAATCTCTAGTGGCTCAGCTAGCACTGCCTTAGACCACTGCGCCACTCAGGAGGCCCCAAGTATCTACTACCTTAGCACTGGTTAATCAGTGTGTGTGTGTGTGTGCATGCGTCACTGAGTCAGGCTCAGTGACCAATCCTACTGCCAGACGACAGGGTCCCACAGCGCCCATAGGGCTCTGCTCAAATGTAATGCACTATGTAGTGAATAGGGTGCTCTTTAGGCCACAGACCCTTTCCACTAACCAGCATGCTTCACCCTCTGGCTGACAATACAGACTACTTTGGCCTATAGTCTCTCAGTAAAAGAAGCAATGTAATGTGCAGCTTAGATGTTAG